>NC_133368.1:6289308-6439871 GCF_049309525.1 Garra rufa | reverse complement strand
CACTGAGAAAGCATTGATTTGGTAAGATGATGGTTCATACCATGTAGAAAAATTACATTTTGAAAAATAGCTTAGATGTAGTAAACTACTTTTGCCGTGTTGCTGCTGTAGCTTAGCTTAGCTAAGGAATGGGAAACCACTACAACACTGTTATACGTCATCATACGTTGTCGCTAGTTCTTAATGTTACATCAGAGGACATGCGCCGATGTTTATCACACATTTCAAGATGTTGAAAAAAATGTTGTAGCGTTGCAAAAAGTACAAATGTACGGTGTACGCACTGTTCATTCACATGTACACATATGGCCGTAAGCAAAACAAACAATGCGTTATCACATGCACGGCAAATTGCAAATCTGTGGTGTAGTGGTGCCTTGAGAAGTGGGTAAATGCTTCATTTGTGTACAGCAAATTGCTGGAGTTCGAAAATCAGGAGTTAGGCAAAAAAGTGTGAAAGAGTTAAATTTTTGGAGTTTATTCTTTAACTTTCACAACAGTTTGTGTTACGGGATACTCCCTGGCTGTGTTGTATTTCGGAGTTCATTCATTGGTGTTCAGGGGCACGTTTTAACAATAACGTTACATCAGGAGCGCGCCATGACACGAGCCTGGTTCTGCCACACGATCGACTGATGAAGTTGTCTACTTCGTCATGAGGTAGGTAAAAAACTAACTCCAAAATGTTCTTTATCTTCTGACAGACAGCTGATTATAGCTGTTACGTTAGTGTACTGACGCCAATAACCGCGGCGAACTTTGTGTTGAATGAATCTCCGATGCAAAACATGGCTGTTTTGAGCGGACTTTTTTTCGATGTGAACAAGCTAATATTAGCTTACGTCTTTCTGTTCACCTTATTTTTTTGTAAACGAGTGTTTTGCTGTCAAATTTAAGTTGCGACCACTGATCTATAATAGAGAACTGGATTGCTCATGACGTCATAAAAGTGAAGCCACCGCGCCGCCATATTAGTATTCCCTAGTACTCGCATACATTCTATTGAGTAAATAGGAAATTATAAGATTTTATTGAGAAAACATCACATAACAAGTCAGTGTTTTTATACCTAAAGTCTCACTGTACATTTTCACAATGCAAACGTCCTAAGCATGTAAACGGTTAATGTTGGGAATTCCCTCTGCTTATTAAAAATGTACGTTCATAGCCTACATTACAGTCGCGTACATCAGATAAACAAACATCATATGATCTTAGTACAGTTATTCACGGTTTATGTCATTTTGTTGTTTATATTCGTACAGTAGACTAACTGCATGTTTCAACAATATTTAACAGTAATTCATTTTGAAGCAGGTAATGATTTGTTCGTTAAATTAATAATTAATTCAACATACACAGCATTTTACTCAGATGGAAACGGTAATGTTAGTAAATCATTACAGAATTTGCTGATCTGAAGAGTCTGAAATAGATGTTGCTCAATCAGGCACATTAAAAATACACACCATGACTCGGAGAACACCGCTGACTACAAATGGTACGGACACACATAAGCTTTATTTCAAAGATTTGAATTTCAATATAACGAGCAATGTAGTAACAGAGACTTGTATTGTATTATTTACTGTATAATCGAATCAATTTCAGATACTAATACCAGATATAAGGTACTGTGTATTATTTCCTGCATAATTAGGTACATAAAGAAATATATTTAGTGTTGGATCAGTTACCTGTTTCTGCAAGTGCGCAGCTGACACGCCCACCAAAACGATTTCAATATATCACTTATCCAGCCCGAAAAGACCATTAACATTCCAGAAAACATCTTAAGTAAAAATTAATTTACATACACATATCCTAAAAACTAATCCTGTCTGTGTGAAAGATACGCTTCAAATCGGGTGATTTTAGGTCAGCAATTTACATGTGACTCAATGGCGCTCTCTGCAGGTAGGGAATAGTAAGATGGCGGATCGAACACTTCCGGGGGCTTCACAGCCTAACGGCAGTTTAGAACGCAATGAGCAATCCAGTCATTATATAGATCAGTGGTTGCGACTCGCTCAAGAAACATTCTGTTAAGCTTCCATAATGTCATGCCGACGAGACGAGGTAATATCTAGCAATGTCAGTAAACTGAAGTGTCTAAGTCTAACTTTACCCTGGCTAAAAACGATCATAGTTTAGCCATGAACGTGTAAAGTAATGCCTGCAATGTTTTGAGTCGTAACGGCTAACGTTACAAATGTTTTAGTAGTGACTCGTGACCTATGAGAGTTCGTGGCTTTCATATTAAACATTTTGCATTTTCAATCACACTAACAGGTTGTTTTAAATTACATGTTTTCTCTTCATTGTCAGGATGTTGACAGAAGTGCTGGATGGAGGGAAGTAGTAGTAAAACTGGACGAAATTTGTTTCTCAGATTTTCTCAATTCAGGTGAGTTATGTGTTTAGTAATCAGTTAATAAAGAGTAAGTGACTGTAATTTTATGATTTATTTTGTAAATAACATGTTGTTGATGTTATTGTGTAGTCCAGCAGAAGTTTTTGAGATAAAACAACACTGAAAAAAGATGACCAGGGCTCAGCTGATGTACTACATGTTTTCTTGCTTTTTGGATGTCAAAGGACTGGTAAGTATTAAATAATACTTCAAAATGTTATTGAAAAAAATATATATTTTTACATTTGTCTGAACGATTATCTTTTCTTAAAAAAAAAAACAATTTCTTTGTGACTGAAGAAAGAAAAGAAAGACATGAACCTCTTGGATGACAAGCGGGTGAGTAAATTATCTGTATTTTTTTGTTCTGGAAGTGGACTCTTCCTTTAATGCCTATTGTTTATAAAGGGATGTTTATCTTGTGTTTCGGTCATGCCAAAGTATTGATGACCATCATCTGGCCACTAAAGAAAACCCTCAGCCATATCATCTTTCCTCAGGGACATCAAAAGCACAGGTTTCCACCTTTTACATCGTCTTGGACTGAGAAGTTTCGCCTTGTCAGTCATGTGAAACCTTGGGTATTGTTGAAGAGCTGTTCAAGTAAAGTAAAGTATCATGATGCTCTGTCCAGCCTGTACATATTTTTTTTTAAAGACAAATGTATATAATAATGATATAGGTAGAACTGAAGTCAAAGAACTGAGAGCAAGGCAGTTGAACAAGCAGTATTCTTATTTAAGCAAAATGTTAAGTTCTGTCCTCTGTGCTCCATCCTTCAGCTTTCAGTTTTGTTTTTATTCAGGCGCCTCAAACTAATTCATGGAATGTATCCTGGTATCACTGTGGAGTTGTTTCTTGTTACTTCATCTGATGTATATCTACCTCTGGTTACACAATACTACTGCACTATTTTATAATTATTCAGGTTTGATTTTATATAATGCAATGATGTGTTTTTGACTATGCTGTATACAATTTTACTAAACATTTCTTGTTGGCACTGCAGACATGTATTAAATGTAAATGTTTTGCTGTTAGATTTTACAGTATTTTATGACAGCAGTTAATTTCAAAGTGTTTACATGCATGGAATTTCAAAATCCAATCTATGTATTTCCTGAAATAAAAGCAGCTAGTTGAGAGTATGGCTTTCAGTGTAGTCATTTCCACATAAAACATATTGTGTTTACCCTAAGAAGTGTTTTTAACACTGGTTAACGAGTTTAAATTATAATTAACTAAATTTTAGAGTTAAAATTACTCTCCAAATGATTAATATTTTAACTCCAGAAAGTGTTAAAATCTAACTCTGAGAAAGTGTTAAATTCTACTCCATTGAATTTCCTTTTGAACTTTCAATTTGAGCGCATTGGTTTACTGGATCCTTGGACTGAAATGTTTACAGGGGTTCACTGGTTTAAGAAATTTCAGATGGTAAAAATCTGCTTCTTTTTAATTGTAAGGTATTTTTTTTTTTTTTTCATTATTATGTACTGATTTAAATGACTGGGGTGTGGGAAATTCCCTCGCCACATGGCCTTCCATGTTTCTAACTTGCAGTCAAGTGTATATGACATAAAAATATATTTTGTAATATCAATCAGTGCAAACAGTGCTATCTGCTAGCAAACTTTAGCGATTTTTTGCAAACGTTTATTTACAGAACAACACCATAAACACAAACACAAGATTAAAGGTAATATACATATAATGAAAAATTGTCATAAATATCCTTATTAATGGCAAAAATTACCTATATTTATAAGTCTGCTTGCTCGAGTGAGCAGGCATGTTGGAAAATGGAAATTTCTCTTAGCCCTTCGTTTGAAATGAGGTCCCGAAAATTCTTTGTTTGGAGGCCTATCTGGCCCTTCCCCTTCCCCCTACCCTTCCAACCTAACGAGAAATGAGACACCCCTAGCACTTCACCCCCCCCCCGGAGCCAAGCCAGCTCTTCTCACCTTTATTCATAGGTTGGGGGGAAGGTGAAAGGTGAAATGGCAAGTTTAAAAGTGACACGAACGACCCTCATTAACAATTGTGAGGTTAGATGTTTGAAAGGTTGTGAAAAAAATGGAGGCACCAGTGCAATCACTTTTTTTGTGTGAAAATAAATAAATAATTTCTTCATTTTTGCTTATAAAGGTATAGGAGTAATACATCATTCTGACCTGTAACGGGTCCATTTTTATTTTAGTGCACTCACAATAGCCTATAAACAACTCATGCGTTTATAAAATAAAGGAAAACAGAAGATGCGCTTTCTGCCGTCTGTTCTTGAACATCGCTTCACAATGAACAAAAGCTTTAAATTACCACTTTAAAACGAAATAATTCAAATCGAAAATAGAAACGTTCATTATGTAATCTGTAGGCCTAAAGATTTAAAGATATTTCTATATAAAGGCACGTCCAATTTAGAAATGGCGAGAAATTTTTCTATTTATCTCCATTATTGATGAATGTCTAAAATATAAAAGTAAGGAAAAGCCTAAAACAGGGCTGATTATATTTATTTTATAATTCTATTAAAATTATAATGTTATAGAATATACTATAAAATAATTATAATTACAAATTATACTGGCATAGAGTATATGTAAAACTTTAATAATTGTAGCTGCTTATATTTTCAGATTTTAT
The DNA here is from genome assembly GCF_049309525.1 of Garra rufa. Taxonomy (NCBI): domain Eukaryota; kingdom Metazoa; phylum Chordata; class Actinopteri; order Cypriniformes; family Cyprinidae; genus Garra; species Garra rufa. The sequence continues at coordinate 6,434,812 of NC_133368.1, read as the reverse complement.
GTTTCTCTGTTCTATATATCTTAAAATTTAGAGGATTTGCTGCAACGCAATTTTGTCCGATATGCAAATTATTTATTAGCCTATTAGTATTTTAATCCATAAAGCAAATGCTTTAAAAACACCTTTAAAAAATACTATTTTTGCATCCAGATGCTTTTAAAGAACTTTTCAATATACATGTTATCTTATATCTTAAATGAACTTGTATCTTAAATGTAAACCATGATTTCGTTGTATTCCCTGTGTAACGAATCTCTTACTTATAGCTACATTTTAGGTGCGTCTGAGCTTTGTTGTTTATGGTTTTTTTAAAAATCAAGAGTTGCGCGCACTCAACAAAACTGACAAGACTCATTTGAACGCTTCTGATAGACATTGCATTCCTAACCCAACAGAATCGTGTGTGGTTCGTTATAACACTGTAAAAACGCCTAAAAAGAATTACGGTGCAGATTATCTGATCTTAATGTAATGCCGCAATTTACATTTTCTATTCATTTTCATTTTATTGTCAACAGACGTAATATATTGATTTTGTTTGGGCAGGGGAATATGTCCAATTTAGTGGCATTTTTTGGCCCCAGGTCAAGCCTTCCCCAGCCTTACACACGCTCCGCCTATGATACTAACTATATATATACCCTTAGAATATATAGCCTATATATACCCACTTAGAATAATTTTCTTCCCGACCCGACACGCTAAATTTAATTCTCATTTCCAGAATCTCACATTTAACCATTTGGAAACAATGTCGAGTATAAAACTTTTTTCGCAGTACATCCATTATATTTCCATGTTCCACTTTTAAGACGTATTACAGCCCTGCATTTTAGTCCGTCAAAGATCAAATGCGGGCTAAAATTATATTTTAGACATTCAGTGGTGATTTAAAAAAAAATTGCAGCGCTGGAGGAACCACGAGACCAGGCTACCATGACGGTCCTGTTAGCAGCATTGAGCGCACGTTCAGCACAGCTTGGAAGGGTTCCTTGTTTAAAGCTTACCACAAAACACTGGCAAAAGTAAATACCATGACTGTCTAATAGTAAGGAGATATTTTAATTATTTATTTAGAAACTACTGTTTTCTGAGTCAGTGATGATGCAGTTAACAGTCCTCATATCCTCGTTGGACGCGCGCCTTTAGAGAGAAATGCATCTCTATGGACTAGCTACATAATAAAAACAGTTTTTGTTTTCTATTTGTTTTTTTCGTTAAGTAGTAATTTAAGTCTTTCTACATATTTATTTATCATGTCTGACAAAAAAATAACGGTTAAATATTTTCCACTGAAAAAAAAATGTAACTGATCGAGCTTGAGCCTTCATGTCCTAAAAATGTGTTTTGCTCTCTCCGCACAAACGATTGGATATGCGCCTAATAGCGCATATTTATATCTATTATTATTTATTTCTTTTATTTTACATCTATGGATTTTAGTTTAGCCAATTCGTGATTTGAGAAGGCAAATTGAAAGAGTAGGTCAACTCACTGTCTGCCGCTTGGTCTTTAAGAAACAAAAAGCTTACGTTTAACGAACAAAAATGCTCCAATTTTTTTTTCTAAATTAACTTAATAAAAAGGAAACGAAATTATAAATACTTTGCCGTTACATACAGAATGAATTACCGATTATGGCGCCAGATATTGAAACAACAGACATAAATACTGTCCAAATAGCCCTCTTTGTGCAGGGCTTGGCCACAGAATGTTGTTCCTTGCGCCACCTGGTGGATATTATATGAAGCGCAACAACGTTTTAAAAAAACCTAAAAAAGCCCCTGCAGGCCGCCGCGTGGCGACGCGTGCTGAATTGCAGGCTGCCGCGTGAAAAAAGACGCATTTTTAATGGCCAGATCTGTACATCAGCTTCAAACGTTACAATGCTCATGATAACTTTCATTAACTCTACAATAATTAAATCTGCTACACCATCTAATGTTGATGGCTGTGCACTTGTTTCTCTGACGCATAAGGTCTGTATATCAACTTTTATATAAAAAGTATACTGTATAACTGTCTGTATCTTTCCAATAGATTTTTTTTTCAAGAGAATTAAGTACTAACTTAAAGGGATAGTTCATCCAAAATGCCATCATTAATTATTAGTTCCTCATGACCCTTCATAGACAGCAACACAACTGACACGTTCAAGGCCCAGGAAGGTAGTAAGGACATCATTAAAATAGTCCATGTGACAGTGGTTCAATGCAATGTGTTTATGCAGTTCAAAAAACATATTATTTTCCACATACTGTACATTATTGTTGCTCCTCTCTGCCCCGCCTTTCTAAAACGCTTTGATTTTTACAAAACTCATCGTTGATGGAAACCGAGGTGTTCTCTGATTGGCCAGCTATCTGGTGCATTGTGATTGGCCGAATACCTCATGTGTGTGACGGAAATGTTACGTCCCTTACCATGCTGTTTCTTTGCGTGACGAGACGGAAAAAATAAAACCCATTATAAACGAGGCATTTGTTGCATCCAGACTGTCTTTTTACGTGTTGCGTCATGTAAAACATAACACCATGTCTGCATTTGCGATTATACAACGAGAAACAACAAGCACTACTCTACACTATTCAAACAGTACTGAATTCTTTGAATATGAAAACATACTTACTCGCCGTCAGTCAGAAGCGCAGACTGTCATTATATAGCCTTAACCCTTTTTGTACAGCTGGCATTGTAAGCTGCTCTCCCAGGTTCAGGAAACAGTCCTCTGCGAAATGCGCATCACCCACTCAAATATTTGTGTTGTAATGTTCCAGAACAGTGTTGTAAATGTAACTTAACCACTGATTTCTAGTTGTGTACTCATTTGGAAGGCCAAACAAAGTACTTTCGAAATGCAACACACTGCATCTCCACAACATGGTGACTGCAACACTACTACAGCCGGTAAAAGTTACGCCGCCTTTCTTTCCATATACATATAGGCGGTGTTATGCTAATCTACTTACCCCCTGATGTGGACCAGTGGGGATGTGTTTGAACGAGTCGTTTTAGGGAGGTGTGAGTCTTAACTTTTATAATATCTCTTTGATTTTGAGACTTTAAAGGGATGGTTCGGAGTAGAATTGACTTCATTGCTTTGCACTCCAAAGCCCATCTAAATACCCCATCCGAAGTTTTTTTGACCTTAGTCGAACATTTATGGAGATATTAGAGTTTTTCGAATTGCTTGTTACAGGAGTGAATGGTACATGTGATGTATCTCGTAAATTGCACCACTAAACGTGCAAGTAATCTTACCAAACTTGTACAGTAGTGTAAATAGGTTATGTACTCACAAAACGCTACATCGGAACATTTGTAAGTCCACCATGAGTGTTTTAAAAACACGTTTTACCCGAGAACTACTAGTCTCAGAAACTACAAGTCGACGTCACTTCCCTGGTTTAAAAAAAGCACGTAAAAGTCCTCCTACTACATCTGTGTGCATGTCAACTTGTAGGAGGACTTTTACGTGCTTTTTTCAAACCAGGGAAGTGACGTCGACGTGTTGCTATTTGTAGTTTTGAGACTAGTAGGGATCGGCTAAAACGTGTTTTTAAAACACTCATGGTGGACTTACAAATGTTCCGATGCAGCGTTTTGTGAGTACATAACCTATTTACACTACTGTACAAGTTTGGTAAGATTACTTGCACGTTTAGTGGTGCAATTTACGAGATACATCACATGTACCATTCACTCCTGTAACAAGCAATTCGAAAAACTCTAATATCTCCATAAATGTTTGACTAAGGTAAAAAAAAACTTCGGATGGGGTATTTACATGGGCTTCGGAGTGCATAGCAATTAAGTCAATTCTACTCCGAACCATCCCTTTAAGCTTTGCAACTTTACAGATCTTGTCTATGCCCAAACAGCTTGTAACACTCCAAAGACAAAGGAAAACAAGAAACTGCATCATATGACGCCTTTCAAAAATCCACTACACCAGCTAATTACTCTTCAAAAGTGCTGCAATAGAAATATACAGTTACCTCAAAGACAAAATTCTAAAAATGGCTGTGCACTTGGTACTTAATACTAAATTAAAGGGATAGTTTACCCAAAAATGTAAATTCTGTCATTAATTACACACCCTCATGTCATTCCAAGCCTGTAAGACCTTCATTCATCTTACAAATTAAAATATTTGTTTGTTTGTTTTTTTCACATTCACTACTTGCATAATTAAAAAAAAAAAAAAAAATTAAGATATTTGTGATGAAATCTAAGAGGTCTCTGACCTTGCTTAGACAGCAATGCACATTCACAATCACATTCAAGGCCCAGAAAGGTAGTAAGGACATCGTTAAAATAGTTCATGTGACATCAGTGGTTCAACCTTCAATGTTACGAAGCTACAAAAATACTTTTAGTACACAAAGAAAACAAAAATAACGACTTCATTCAACAATTTCTTCTCTTCCATGCCAGTCTTCGACACGCGCTCATGAGAGTACCACACATGCTTTCTGGGCCTTGAACGTTTCAGTTGCTTTGCTGTCCATATGCAGCATCAAAAAGCTCTTGGATTTCATCAAAAATATCTTAATTTGTGTTATGAAGATGTCTTACGGGTTTGGAACGACGTGAGGGTGAGTAATAAAAACTGTTCCTTTAAACAGTACAATGTTTGGTATATTTTTGTCTGACAGTGTGTTTAAGACATCAGTCAGCTTGCTATAGGCCTAAAACATCTTCAGTCATTTTCAGCATCCATGTAGAAAGTGTGAAAACATGCCTGAGTTATTTCAAAAGTTGTTACAGTCTATTTTCTTTCATTTTCAGATAAGAGTTTTGTTCAGCATGTCAAAAGAGCCATTCTAATTTAGATGTCATTGCAACCCTCTTCCTCTAAAATGGGCATCTCGGTGGGAGCAGTTATGAAGCTGCTCTTCTCTAGCGTTCGGCACGACAGTAACCCTCCTCCAGCTCCCTCTCTGCCTGCGTTCAGCACTAAATGGCTCTCGGTAATGGACAGTAATGCACCTTAACGTCATGCTGCTGATTACAGCACAGCTGAATGTCAGCGCCTAACCACGCTTAGTGTCAGAACTGCACAAATTCGCACCGCGAGAGAACACGCAGCAATTATCCTTAAAGACCCCAGTGTTTCCCCTGACACATTAAAAACGTGGACTTTTAGCTTTACGGTGCTGCAGCTGTACTGTATGTGTCAAAAAAGAAAACTAAACAGCTCTCTATTAACCGAACATGTTTGTTTTTGCTTCTTTAGTCTATTAGTAATATATCACACGTGATTGATATTTATATCTACCTGGATGTGTTAAATCTAATTGGATGAGCTGTATGTGTGAAGCCACAACAATACAGAGAGAGTGCTAAGATATCAGTATTATCTAATAATACATTCTAAATAAAAATGTAAAAGTATGACCTCTGATTTGTAGGATCAGGCTGTGCTCCATGCAGTGTTTAGATGGCATACAGGTGATTTTCAGAGGTGCACAGACTGACAGATAGAGCTCTGTGGTTGATGGCTGCAGCGGTGAGTAGCTGTGGGAATTGGTGTTGCACGGGGTGCTGGTTCGAAACCAAGTGTTCTCTAGCAATCATCTCCATGAAGGAGAGAGCGAGGCAGAGCCTCCATCCCATTATACCCTCATCTGAAGTTGCCTGCCAAGCCAGCTGCTACCCTATCAGACACACACGCGTCTGGACACATGACCGACACGCACACACTCACACATCCAAATGTATGTTTGCACACAAGATGACATACAGCACTCACAGTGTCACTCACAGGCTGAAGTTCAAACAATATTCACAAACATTTGTGTGAAAACATATACAATGAAAAACATAATTAATGTTGAGACTCGGTTACAAGAGAAATCCACCTGGAGAGCAACACACTCATGAAAATTGCAGGCGGCATTGAATAGGGAAAAAAACAGTTATAGTTCACCAAAAAATTAAATTCCTGTCTCATTCTCTCATTCTTTTTTTCTGTTGAACACAAAAGGATGAATTCTGAATACTGGTTGCACTTTTCTATATTGTTATAATGAATGGGGTCCGGGGGTTTTAAGTGCCAACAATGATGCAAAAGCAACAACAACGTATCAGAAAAGTCTGTGCAAGTCCTCTGAATTCACACACTACAAAACTGATTTACATACTCAATGTTTTTGTCTTGTTTTCCAGTACAAACACCTAAACATTCTTAATTCAAGATATTTTTAATGCTAAGTGGCATAAGATATTAAGGCTTATTTTCTGAGAATTTAAATTACATTTTAGCGTTTTTTTGTTGTTGTTGAAAACAAGTCAACAAAGTCTTACAATGAGATAACAAAAATAAACTTGTTTACTTTGTCATTTTGGGTTAAGTTTGAATTTTTCTTACCCCAATACTAGTATTTGTCTTGTTTTATTGCTTGATTTAATATTTGTAATATGTACCTAATATGTACTTTTCTTTTAAATGTATCTTGATTTAAGAATGATTAGATATTTGTAATGGGAAAACAAGCCAAAAGTATCAGGTACAATTTATTTTCCCCTAATGTAAACTAACTTGTTAAAATGAGCTTACAGTTGAGGTCAAAAGTTTACACCCCCCTTTTGAGAATCTGCAAAATGTTATTTTACCAAAATAAGTGGGATCATACAAAATGCATGTTATTGTTTATTTAGTATTGACCTGAATAAGATAGTTCACATCCAAGACATTTGTATATAGTCCACAAGAAAAATAATAGTTGAATTTTATAATTTAAATTTATAAAAAATTACCCTGTTCAAAAGTTTGCATGCACTTGATTCTTAATACTGTGTTGTTACCTGAATGATCCACAGCTGTGTTTTTTTTTTTGTTTAGTGATAGTTGTTCATGGGTCCCTTGTTTGTCCTGAACAGTTAAACTGCCTGCTGTTCTTCAGAAAAAAATACTTCAGGTCCCACTAATTGTGTGTATTTGAACCCTTTCCAAAATCACTGTATGATTTTGAGATCCATCTTTTCATACTGAGGACAACTGAGCAACTATTACAGAAGGTCCAAATGCTCACTGATGCTCCAGAAGGGAAAACTATGCATTAAGAGTCGGGGGTGAAAATTTTTTTTAATTTGAAGATCAGGGTAAATTTCACTTATTTTGTGAAATTTAAAATTTAATTAAAATTAAATTTCACTTATTTCACTAAATAAAAAAATTAATTAAAATACATATGAGTCCCTCAGTTGTCCAGTTGTGAAAAGATGGATCTCAAAATCATGCAGTCATTGTTGGAAAAGGTTCAAATACACAAAAATGCTAGAAAACGAAAGAATTTGTGGGAACAGCAGGCAGTTTAACTGTTCAAGACAAACAAGGGACTCACGAACAACTATCACTAAACAAAAAAACAGCTGTGGATCATTCAGGTAACAACACAATCTTAAGAATCAAGTGTATGTAAACTTTTGAACAGGGTCATTTTTATAAATGCAACTATTATTTTTTTTTGTGGACTATATGTAAACATCTTTTTATGTAAAATACCTTATTCAGGTCAGTTCAAATACACACAATTAGTGGGACCTGAAGTATATTTTTCTGAAGAACAGCAGGCAGTTTAACTGTTCAGGACAAACAAGGGACCCATAAACAACTATCACTAAACAAAAAACACAGCTGTGGATCATTCAGGTAACAACACAGTATTAAGAATCAAGTGCATGTAAACTTTTGAACAGGGTCATTTTTATAAATTCAAATTATAAAATTCAACTATTATTTTTATATAAATAATACATATACAAATGTCTTGGATGTGAAATATCTTATTCAGGTCAATACTAAATAAAAAATAACATGCATTTTGTATGATCCCTCTTATTTTGGTAAAATAATTAACGTTTTGCAGATTCTGAAAGGGGGATGTAAACTTTTGACCTTAACTGTATGTATGGGGGAAAAAGTGCAACTTTTTATCTCAAAATTCAGACTTTTTCTCAGAATTGCATGATACAAACTTGAAGTGAGAATTGCGTTATATAAAATCACGATTCTGAGAACATATTTTTTTTATTTTCCCTCAAAATTGGACTTTATAACTCCAAATGGTAAGTTTACATCTCACAAATTCAAGAACCAAAGTCAGAATTGTGAGATACAAACTTGCGTTTTCAAGAAAAAAATCCAAATTGCGAATCACACTATTCTGACTTCATTTCTCAGAATTGTTTGATTGACTTGATAACTCATAATTGTGAATTTATATCTTACAATTTAAAAAAAAAAAAAGTCAAAATTTTGAGATAAAAATCTGTTTTTTTATTATTATTCCATGGTTGAAACGGGGTTCCATACTTATGTGAGTAACTGACTGAAATTATTATTGGAGATCTTGACATCTGTTTTGGATTTCCTTGAAGCACTGATGAGAGTTCAGTAGATAAATAGCTATATTGTGTTTTGAATGACCTAAATATAAATGAATGAACCATTCAGAAAACTGGTCTGAATGACTGGTTCATGAATCAGTTCTTGAGTTCAACTCACCTTAATTTCAGTCTGTTTCTCACTGAATGCATGTATGGCTTCAGAAGTATTAAAATGTATTGCAAATCAAATTAACTGTGTTCGTGATACTTCTATAATCTTTCTGCATTGTATTGTAGGTGGAAAGCTCTAGTCCCTATTTGTGAAACAGCATGGAAAAGAGCAGCCACCACATTTTTCGCTCTTTCTCATTTTGTATTACTCATACAAGTTGTGTATGAATAAGTAATGACAGCATTTCCATTCCCTTTGCAAAACAGTCACTAGCACATTCAAAAGCAGACCAGCTCTATCCTCCTTTAAGGTCTGTAATCTATCCATGACTACCCATGAGTTAAGACATTTCTGTACAGAACCGTTTACACAGTGATCTGTGTGCAAACATGATAGCGCTATCACGCTCTACCAAATCCACATGTGTATAAATAGCTGTTTCTATTTGTAAAAAAAAAAAAAGTACACACACTGGAGAAACTCTGTGATTTAAGGGAGATGTATTTCACTGGGCCAATCAGATTTCAAAGGGTCTGGCTTTTAGAAGTTTTTTCCCCTCAAATTGTGGGTCGTCCTTGAAAATACTCAAGGTGGACGAGCGATAAGGAAGAAACGAGGAGGAAAGTGGAACAGAAAAGGGGGTTTAAGAACTGGAGATAATTTCTTTAAGCCATTGCCACCCAGATAGGACCCCCATTTTCCAGACTCCCCATCTTAAAAGTTCTTGGCAGGGATTAAGAGAACAAAGGAAGGTAAATTCCCAGGAAGAGCAGAAAATTGGTCCAACTTTTAGAGAATGTCAGCACGTCCGCTTTTTATTTTTGGCTTAATAATTTATCTTAAAGGAACCTTGAGGTAAGAACATAAGAATAGCAAAGACAGAGAGAAGAAGGTCATTTAGTTTGTTCCAGGTATCCAGTGGCACCGAGCTTTGCTCGCTCCGACATAACATTTCAAATCAAGACCTTGAGTTGCCGTTTTGAAAAGAAAAGCTAGATAAAAATAGACATGGGAGGCCATTAAAAGACACGATGTGTGAAGAGGCCGTAGTCATTAAAAGCAGCATGCATTTGGTTATTGACCTTTAATGTGGTTAATTGCCTGAGTGTTGGGGACTTGAGTATGTGACATTTCTTATTTTCCTGTTTATCCGGCTTTATCCTGAAAGGATTTGACATTTCAAATTAAGCATTAACTCAAGAGTGTGGATTGCGATTGAAGATCAGCGCTGCAGTGGAAGTGCAAACAAACAGCCCCCATTCGGTCCACGCACACTCTTTTGTTATCGCACTATAATACGGATGCAAGATTTGAAGTAATTACAATTTGCGGATTCATCTTCTTGTGCGCGGTTAAGAGAGAACGTTTCCACAACTGACAGTGTGGAGAAGCTCTCCCAGGTTTTACGTAACAAACCCCGGCTGCTAAAATTAAGTGGATGTGGAAGAAAGTAAAGTAGGAGGAAAACTGTTCTAATTACATGTGGGAGCTTCAGCACACTTCACAGAGAGGCCTCAAAGATACACCCATTTCCCTACTGCTACACACACATTTTCGCGCTCAATCACACACATTTCCGCGCTCAATCGTACTCGCATCCACTTTTTGACACCGTGTAGACACTCATATTCCATTACATCCTCTCACAAACCCACACGCTCGCTCATACTCATATGGACATCCCTGAGGTATGCCTGACATTTCAGTTCAGGAGGAGGAGGAACTTCATATAGAAGACTAGTTCTGCCACTCATTCGGATTTAGATTTGGACTTTTGGATTTTGGTGACTCTGCTTCTCTTGTTTCTTATGTTCACAGGCTACTGTAAAAGCGCAGTTTCTTAATACATAGGCATCATTAACTAACAGTTTTTTAAACTATTAATGATAGATCGTTGATTTCTAGGATTACACTACCAGTCACATTTTTAAGCCTGCATTTATTTGATCCAAAGTACAGAAAACAGTAACATTTAGAAATAATTTTACTATTTAAAATAACTGTTTTCTATGTGAATTTATTTATTTATTTATTTTTTTAGGACAGACATTAATATTTTATTTAGCAAGATTTATTTAGATGATGAAGACATTTATATTGTTGCAAATGATTACTGTTTTAGATCAATGCTGTTCTTCTGAACTTTCTATTCATCAAAGAAACCTGAAAAAAACTCTTGCTGTTTTCAACATAATAGTAATAAATGTTTTTTGAAATGTGAAATTTTTTCAGCAAATCAGATTATTAGAAAGATTTCTGAAGGATTGTGTGACTGGAGTAATGATGCTAAAAAAATCACACAAATAAATTACATTTTAGAATATAATCAAATAGAAAAGAGTTATTTTAAATGGTAAAAAAAATATTTAAAAATGTTACTGTTTTTGCTATACTTTGGATCAAATAAATGCAGGCTTGGTGAGCTGAAAAGACTTTTCCTTAAAAAAAACATTAAAAGTCTTACTGTTCAAAAACTTTTGACTGGTGGTGTATGTTCATTTCTAAATAGATTTTTTTTTCATTGTTAATTCATGTTTGTTCATAATCCATTATTGTTAAAGTATACAGCTGATTTATACATATTTAATGTGTACAACTGTACAAGATAAATGTTCATTGTCATGTTAGCTATTCTATTGCTAATACTAACGTACAATACCGTTTAAAATTGTGAGGGTTTATTTATTGAAAAAAGATTTTTTTATTAAACTAGGATGCATTAAATTGATCAAAAGTGACAGCGAAGACTTTTATGTTGTTACAAAAGATTCTCGTCAGAAAAGTCTAGAAAGAAAAGTGTCAGTCTCCAGAAAAATATAAAGCAGAAAAGTTTTTTTCAACATTGATAATAATAAGAAAGTCAGAAAGTTTCTTGTGACACTGAAGTGTGGAGTAATGATTGTGAAAATTCTGCCTTTGCATCACAGAAATAAATTTCATTTTAATAGAAAACAATTTTGAAACAATTTGAAATAATATTTCAAAATATTAATGTATTTTGATCAAATAAATGTAGCTTTGGTGAGCATAAAACCTACTCATTTTTTAAAGGTATTGTACAACCACATTATAAAGTGTTACCAAATTATTTAATCCAAAATCATGTACTCTCCTTGTTTTTCCAAACCTGTGTTTCTTGAAGCACAAAATGAGATGTTTAGCCAAATATACAGGTAACTTTTTCAACACAGTGAAAGTAAATGGTTACTGGGGCTTCTGAGCTCCACAAAAAAAAAAAAAAAAACACACAACAAAATAAATAAAACTAAATTAGCTGAGCCACTATTATTGTTTGTATACTTACAAGTCACAATGATTTTTTTTTTATTTTTTATCATGACTTAAATTTTCAACTATTCACATGTATTATTATTAAAAAGATCTGCATAAACATTATTCTAGATATAAATATAAAGAAAGAAAATCATATGGGTTTGGAACATCATTAAGGTGAGTAAATGATGACAGGCTTTTCATCTTTGTGTGAACGATTACTTTCAACACAAGCACACTTAGTCTGTGATACCCAAGATGCATTATCTAGGGCACACTCACAAGACGGTATGCATTAGCTTCGGTCTGTCCTAGCAAACAAACACGCAACAACTTTACGTTAACAAGCAGACGTTTGCAGAAGTTTGTTCACCGCAACCGAAAAGATGCACATGCAACAAAATGCTGAGCTCTACCGACGGATTCTCAGAGGAGCGAGTGCGAGAAGTCACTGCGTTTGCTCCCGCTCTTCCCTCGCAGTGTTCATGTCCTAGTTAAAATCAATGCACCCTCATTAGAGAAAATTATGAAAAATTAAAGCTATCAAATAGATCTTTTTGTTGCCGGGTAAGAGTCTATTGGCCGTCACAGTGGCTGCCAGCGGGAACGGCATTCAGGGACGGCTGGAGAGACTTTGTTAAGAGCCTTCACTAATTAGGGTTGGAAACTGATGGCTTTTCACAAGCCACAGCAATTACTGCAGTAAAGGAGAGCGGCAGATAGAAGTGGACTTGAATGAATGAGTTTGTTTTTCTTCTTTTGCCTCGTGACATTTCCAGCGAGTTTGAGTGTTGCTCATGGCGATCGAATGAGAGCGAGAGAGAGCTCAAAAAGATCAAAGGTCAAACGCAAAAATTATCATTCCTCTTACTGAGGACAGACAGGAATGGCACACCATTTAGTACCGTACTTGAATTAGTCTTGAATTAGCATTGTACGTGTTTCTCATTGTCTGTTTTTAAGGGCCAGGTGCTCTTTACAGAGAGGATGACCCAGGCTGACACAGCCACGGGAAGGCTACTTTTGTTCCAAAAGCTGGTTGGCGCTTGAGTCACTAGCTCTGCTTTATCAGCCCAATCTAAAACGCTCCGTGACCTCGTAATGCTGGATTTTGTATAACAAGAGGCGCATTCACGATCCAGATTCAACTGCTGATACACAAAACACATTCATCTGCCCTACATGAGCTTTGTTTTTCCAAAGCTGAGAGAATTGCATGTGGGAAAAGCTTGTCTTTTTTGTCTAGTTGGGTGCATAGACAGGGCAATCTATTAATGTTCTCTCACTACATTCTGATATATTTATTGCGTAATATCGTTACATGCAAAACAGCTTTGAACAACATAAAAGGAATCTATAGAACTGTTCTACCTCTTACTAAGTCATATGATAGCTTTGTGGAATGAACAGACTGAAATTTAGGTGATCATTATGCATCTCTTAAATAAAATATGTTGCCTATAAATATGACAAATATGACAGCTTTCGGGGCCATGACCTAGCAGTTACTGCACAGAATCCAGACACTACGTGACTCCAACATTGCATTAATGAATTCCAGAGCTGTTCGGATAGGTGAAAGTAAGTTTTCCCGTGAAGGTATCACAGGTCGTCTTGAGTACTATAGACAGTCTGTCACGGTTCCGCCCAAGTTCCTCCACACGAATGCACATAGTGGGAAATTCTTCCATAGCTAAGGGGGTTGCTTCAGGTGTGTTGCATTTGCCTTTGTATTGATATTTTTTAATCAAAATTGAGAACAACCTTTTTTTTTAATGTTACTTTTTGGTTACCACATTGTGTCTGCTAATAAAAAGTGGCAAGCTTGAAAAATCCTACATGACTTTTGTACAGATGTTTCACGTTTTGTTACGTTGATGCCATATGTTAAACTGCTTTAAATTACTTTTTTTCAATCTACACTGCATACACCATTATGGCAAAGCAAAACAGAATTGTCACAACTTCATTTAACCTTCAATTCAGCCTCAAGTCTTTTTAAGTATGGTGCAACACGCTTTGCACGTCAGGATTTGGCAATTATCTGCTATTCTTCTTCTTACCTCTTCACCTCTCAAGCTCTGACAGCTTGGATAGGGGCAGATGCATATTTTCAAATTTCTACAGAAATGTTTGATTGGGTTTAAGCCCACCCAAGGACATTCACAGAGTTGTCTATAGGGTGCTTAGGGTCATTGTCCTGCTGGAAGGTGAACCTTCTGCCCAGTTTGAGGTTCTGAATGCTCTGGACTGGGTTTTCATTAAGGCTATCTCTATATTTTGGTGCATTGAGCTTTCCTTCTACTCTGACGAGTCCCTCAGTCCCTGCCGCTGAAGCACAGCCCTACAGCATGAGGCTGCTACCAGCACAACTTACTTGGATGGTACTCTTCAGGTGATGAGCAGTGCCTGGTTTCCTCCATACATGATGCTTGGAATTGAGGTTCATCAGACCAGAAAATCTTGTTTCTTACAGTCTGAGGGTCCTTTAGGTGCTTTTTTGCAAATTTCAGGTGTGTTTTATTTGTCTTCACTTAGGAGAGTCTTGCCACACTGCCATAAGAACAGATCAGTGAAGTGTTGCAGTGATGTTTGTCCTTCTGTAGGTTTCGCCTATCTCCAGATATGATCATGGAGCTCAATTAGAATGACCATCGGGTTCTTGGTCACCAGTCTAACCAAAGCCCTTCTCCATCAGTTGCTCGGTTTGGCTAGGAGGCCAGCTCTAGAGAGAGTCCTGGTTATTTCAAACTTCTTCCATTAAGGGTTACAGAGACTGCTTCTGTGAACTTCTAATGCAACTAATTTTCTTTTCTGAACTCTTCCCCCGGATCTGTGCTTTGACGCAGTCCTTTTTCTGAGCTCTACAGGCAGTTCATTTGACCTCAGGGCTTGATTTTTGCTCTGATATGCATTTTCAGCTGTTAGACCTTTTAAGAAGGTGTGTGTGTGTGCCTTTCCAAATCATACCCATTCAGTTGAATTTGCCACAGGTTGAGCAATATGAGCGCTCCTGAGCTAAAATTCAACTGTCCCAGATGCAATGGAATCATTTCAGTTTTTTTATTTTTAATAAATTTGCAAAGATGTTAAAAAACAGTTTTTTGCTTTGCCATTATGGTGTATGGAGTGTAGATTGATGTGGGGAATTTTTTTTTTTTTTTGCAGTTTAACATAGGGCTGCAACATAACAAAACCTTAAGGGGTATAAATACTTTTGCAAAGCACTGTAGTTATTAAAAGTGAGAGCCATTCTGCAAATTTTAGGTAGTCAGATTTGACCAACTTCACAAAAATCTGCGTATTGTATGATAAGTCAATCTCTGCCCAACGCATGTGTGGGAAAAAAAGAAATAGTCATCCTCTCTGTCAAAATCTTCAGACAGGTTTACGAAAGCTGTTTTATTTAAAGCATGCGTCTTACGCTTGTAAACAAGGCACAGTGCATCCGGGTTCTACGTCAGAACGCCAGCTCCTTCATCAGCAGCGTCACACGCATGCGTTGTGGTACGCATGTCGAAGACTGACACAGAAGAATTTTTTTTTGTATGCAAAAATTATTTTCATAGCTTCATAAAATTATGATTGAACCACTGTCATATGCACTATTTTAACAAAATGATCCTTGAACATGTAAGTTGCGTTGCAAATATCTTAATTTGTGTGCTGTGTCTTACAGGTTTGGAACAACATGAGTAATTAATGACAGAATTTTTATTTTTGAGTGAACTATCCCTTTAAGCAGAAATGTCCTTTCTTATTCTTCACTGATTTGCTAAAACCTAAAATAGTTACAGATTGGCATTAGTGTGTGTTGGTGATTTTAAATTAGAAGAACCTGATTATTTGCAACTGCGGAAAATTTTTTCTAAACCACAGTGTAACCTTTCTGCTTTCTTTTTTAAT
The DNA here is from genome assembly GCF_049309525.1 of Garra rufa. NCBI lineage: Eukaryota > Metazoa > Chordata > Actinopteri > Cypriniformes > Cyprinidae > Garra > Garra rufa. Next base: position 6,419,127 of record NC_133368.1, on the reverse strand, counting down.
TCATAAACAGGTCTTAAACATATTCTCCTCACTGCATTAGTGCCGTTGCTGCACAGCTGCCCCTTGACCTTCTCCTCCTCTTAATTAAATGGCAGAGATCCTCAAAGCAGCGTTCAGCTCACATCAGCTCTCTCTGGCCCTGCGCTGGGCCGTTTCCCTTGTGTGGAATCGATGGCCGTGTGAGAGGTTCTTATAATCTATAACTCACATCACTTGTGCAATGGCAGCACTTTGGCTAAACTCAATTAACAGTCAGAAGAGGGCCTGTGGTTTTGGCTGATTGGATGTGGGTGGTTGCGTTGGAGTGTGTGTGTATGTATAGGAGGACTGTGTTCACACGTACGGGTGTAGATGTGTGTGGAAGGAGATTGGTGTTCGAGATTACGCTTTTTTCAAGCCAAGCCGTTCTGGAGTTTGAAGGAGTTTTCAACTTTTACAAACCCAGTGACCCAGTATTAACTGATTTGTCATTATTATTATTCTTGTAGAATTTATATACATTTTTTAATACTTTCAACAGTTTGAGCTATTTGAATATATTTAAAAATATTATTTATTCCTGTGATGCAAAGCTTAATTTTTTAGCAACCTTTACAAAAGTCTTCAGTGTCACATGATCCTTCAGAAATCATTTTAATATTCTGATTTGCTGCTCAAAAAACATTTCTAATTCCTGGCTGGTGGAATGATCATTCCAACCTTATCCGGAATGCTGAATCTCTGACAATTTTACGTGACAGCTTAAAACTAATCTCTTTCCCTGTCTAGCTTATACTAAACTGAACAATCTGCTAAATTAATAAATGTAAATGTCAATATGTGGCCTATAACAATACAGTATAGATGATTTGTGACCCTGGACCACAAAACCAGTCTTAAGTCGCTGGGGTATATTTGTAGCAATAGCCAAAAATACATAGTATGGGTCAAAATTATTGATTTTTCTTTTATGCCAAAAATCATTAGGAAATTAAGTAAAGATCATGTTCCATGAAGATTTTGTGTAAAATTCCTACTATACATATATCAAAATGTAATTTTTGATTAGTAATATGCATTGTTAAGAACTTAATTTGGAGAAATTTAAAGGTGATTTTCTCAGTATTTTGATTTTTTTGCACCCTCAGATTGCAGATTTTCAAATAGATGTATCTCAGCCAAATATTGTCCTATCCTAACAAACCATACATCAATAGAAAGCTTATTTATTGATCATATGATGTATACATCTCAGGTTTGTAAAATTTTACCTTATGACTGGTTTTGTGGTCCAGGGTCACATTTTAGAAAACAGCAAGTGTTCTGGGCTCTATGTATAGAGACTGTTTGAAATGCCCTAAGAATGAGGGTGGAGAATATGCTGATGTTTTGTGACAGGACATATTTAATCTAAGACACGCTGTTCTGTCATGTGAAGGACTGGAGCGATATTAATATCTGCATTGATAAATAGGCTCCATTACTCCATCATGTTCAGCACTCATAAAACACAGTCAGCGACGGGTAACATAAAAAGTCTGGGCAGGAAAAAAACTCCACTGCAGACAGCTAATACAGGGTTCCCGCGGGGTCTTAAAAAGTCTTAAAAAGTCTAAAATTTAAAAATCACAATTTTAGGCCTTAAAAAGTCTAAAAATTTACTGTTCTAGGTCTTAAATAATTTTACACAGGTCTTATTTTTCCGATGTCCATGTAACGCTACATCTAATTCTCATTTAAATTCTCTTTTTGTTGTTTCCATGGTGTTGTAGTTCTTTATTTCACTATTCCAAATATAATTTGCTGTATTTAAACTACAAATGAGACAAACATGCAATAGCCAATCAGCTTTCTGTTATTGGCGCGAGTCTCTCTCGGATTGTACCGCAGAAGTAAAATGGATTTAACTTTTTAGCTATGAGGAAGTGCAAGTTTAGCGATACTTAGCTTGAAAAAAAAATGAATATAGGGCTTGGCTAAGGCCAGTTGCTAACAACTTTAGATTTTTTTTTCTCTGTGGAAGTTAACGTACTGCGTCTTCAGACAGAATCGCAGTAGCAGAATACAGGTCAAACTACCCTTTTCTGTATATAATGTTATCAATAATAATAATGAATATAGGTCGAGCTAGCTGACCGCCAGCCTTCGAGATACTTTTAAAATGTTTTTTTTTTCTTGCCCGACCGAACAAACCGCCTGATTAAAACTGAAGTGACAAAAACAACTAGCGAAGCATCGAAAGGCAAGAAAGATTCCTATTTTAATACATTCAACGTAAACACAAATTGATAATGGATAGTGTATTTCTGGTCTATTTGTGAGAAACACACTGAGGTAAAAATTTAAAATGTATAGTTTATTTATAACATGATATAGTTCAGTAATTTACCAAGTGAGCTTTTTGCTGAAAATTCTCACAATTACAAATGTTACATTAATTTTAGCTCAATAAACAAGTAGTTAGTCAAGTAGTTACTTGCATATTAGACAAAATATTTCCACTGTTTTGTTCTGTTTCACCAACGGAAATAGTTCCAAACAAGGATCGCATTTTTTTTTACATCAGATATTTCTAGTGGTACTTTTATGGGGATATTTTGTGTTGAATACTATCTGCTGATATGAAAAGTTCACTGTATATCGTAGTAATAAATTGAATTTATGACAGCCATGAAATTTTGTTTACTTTTTACATTAAACACATTAAATATTACATATATGCATGTAATATAATATCTATTTCCATTACAGGTTTCGGTCTTAAATTTCATATAAGGTGGTATTAAAAAGGTCTTAAAAAGTCTTAAATTTCACTTGTTCATATCTGCAGAAACCCTGTAATAACATCCAGCTCCTTTGCAATTTGTTAAGATCTGACTTTCACTTTGCAAAACGACATGCTGCAGTGAAAAATGAAAAGCCCAGAGTTTCGGCTACTTTTCCAGCTGACTCAAGAGTTTCGTCATCCATCAGCGGCCTGTGCACGAGTGCGCGTCTCCGCCGGTCATTACTTACGCTCAGTCATCTGATCGCTTCCTCCAAAGGACATGAATAACCAGACATGTCAATTCCAACCGAAGGGCGATCATTTATTCCTCTGAGCTGGTCATATGAATACTGACAGCGCTCCAAACACGCACCGCTTCCTTCTGGGAGTACGGGAGGGAGATGAGCAGGGAAGGATATGTCTCAATCTGTGATTGTACATGAGAACTGAGTCAGATCTGGCATAATGATGCATGCATAACCAAAGCCCTCATTGGAACAAGCTGGTTCCCTTGGGTCGCAGTGGCAGAGCTCGCCTTCAGGATGTGATAGCAAGTGAGAAAGCCTGGGTTAGGTGTATGAAAGAAATTAGAGTCAAAATAAAAAAGGAAATCAATGGAAAACTATCTTAAATAGCTTGATATTTTTCATTTAGCTTGAAATGAAAATTCTGTCATCATTTACTCACCCTCATTGTTAAAATGAAATGAATTTTAATTTTTCAGTGAACTAACCCTTTAAATCATATTACCAAAGCAAGAGAGCAATAATATCGCTATATATTCTAAAGGCTTGCTTGGCAGCTATTTTGGTAATGGAAGTTAAGATATGAAACTTATTGTCTTTCTAGTAAAAATACACAATATACTATAAACTGTATATTAAATAAACGCATTGAATTAAAATTTCTATTTCAAATAAATGCTGATCTTTTCAAATTTACCAAATAATCCTGTTTTCAACACTGATAATAATTAGAAATGTTTATTGAGCAGCAAATCAGCATATTAAAATGATTTCTGAAGGATCACGTGACATTGAAGACTTTTGTAAAGGTTGCTAAAAATTCAGCTTTGCCTCACAGGAATAAATTCCATTTTGAAGTATATTCAAATAGTTACAATGAGTATTAAAAAGGTATATGTAATTCCCAAGACATTCCGGATGAGGTTGGGATGATCGAATGTTCTGGAAAGTGATTTTGTGCCTCTCTGTGATGGAACTACGAGGCGTCGTTTACTTGTAGTTCTCAGGCTTCTGGAGGGAATGTAGACTCGTAAGAGCAAGTAGAAGTAGGAGTGTGCTGAGCCCGTCTTGAAATCTCTTGTAACTGATGCAAGCCACAACCAGTTTCCAGTACAGGGAGATAAAGAAAAGTGTGGTTTTCTTGATAAAGACCAGTTGCAATCATTTCCAGAGGTTTGATTGCAAATGATGGAAGTTCAGCCAGAAGAGCATTGCAGTAGTCCAGCCTAGAAATGATCTTTCTGATGTTGTGCTATGCAAACCTGCATGAATCAGGGTTTTTGCAGTGTGGGCATTGAAAGTCAGCTGGTCATCAAAGATTACACCGAGATTTCTGACTGAACTTGACAGGGTAATTGTTGATAAACCTAGCTGGATGGTGAAATCATGCTGTCGAGTCAGAGTGGCAGGGAAGAAGAAAAGCTCGGTGTTTCCCAGATTAAGCTGTAGGTGATGTTCTTTCATCCATGCCGAGATGTCCACCAGACTGCCTGAGAACCATGCAGCTACTGTTGGATCATCTGGTTGAAATGAAAGATAGAGCTGTGTGTCATAAGCATAGTAATGGTAGGAGATGTACAGTCAAGGTCAAAAGTATACACCTTGCCGAATCTTCAAAATGTTAATTATTTTACCAAAATAAGAGGGATCATACAAAATGCATGTTGTTTTTTATTTAGTACTGAGCTGAATAAGATATTTCACATAAAAGATGTTTACATATAGTCCACAAGAGAACATAATAGTTGAATTTATGAAAATTACCCTGTTCAAAAGTTTACATACACTTTTCTTTTCTGTGTTACCTGAATGATCCACAGCTTTTTTGTTTTTTGTTTTTTTTTAGTGATAGGTGTTCATGAGTCCCTTGTATGTCCAGTTAAACTGTCCACTGTTCTTCAGAAAAATCCTTTAGGTCCCACAAATTCTTTAATTTTAAAGCATTTTTTTTAGGGCCGGGACTTTAACGCGTTAATTTAGATTAATTAATTACACAAAATTAACGCGTTAAATTTTTTTAACGCATTTTAATCGCACTTAATTTTGCACTGCGGAACGTTTCTCACTGGATGAGTTTCAGCGGACCGATTATACTGGAGCACCAACTAGCGTTCAGACCAAAGCGACCAAAGGAATGTGCATATCACCGCAGCACATCGAGCCTCAAGTATCACCTCAATGCTTTTACAGAAGGTCTACCTACCTATAGGGTACCTGAATTTCTGAAATGTAGGCTAGTATATTTCTAAATATCCCAGTGTTTCCCCTACCATTATCTTAGGGGGGCGCGTTTACAATGTCTCCTCCAAGAAAACACGGACTGGATCGTGGACTCCATTCATAAAAACCGAATTTACTATAGCGTGGAATGCCACGTAAATTCGTCGATTTTTGGATTGATAAATCAAAAGTTCGTCTGTCACTTAATTCAAATCACGATATGGACTAGTGTCTGTGAAAACTGAAATGCAAAAAGACTGTTTTAATATGAATCCTGCATGTCCCGTTTGCCTCTGTATGTATGAATGGCAGAGACGCCTTTTTTTTTTTTTACTGCACGCATGATGCTCCCGTTAATTTTTTGCATTTGCATCTCACATGAACAGATAGACTCAATCTCCAAAGCTACTGTCAGTGTCACATTTACCGTTTCATTTGAGAAAACTAGCATCATATCATACTTTACACACAGAAACTTCACGGCAACCTGTCAAAATAAAAGTACGGTTTAACATGAAACAGAACAATATTCCTATTTAAATAATAATTGACAAAAAACAATATATATGATAAAAAATAAATATAACAACAAGATTAACCACTTAATTGTAGAAAAAAATACTATGATTATTATTTAAATGTTAAATTATTATTATTTATTGATTTTAAAAGCAAACCTCTGTTTGTTTGCCAAAAATTAAAAAGGTTTATTTTTTCGTTTGATTAAAAATAAATAAATGTTTATGCTTTCATTTGATTATGAGAAAAATTAAAACAAGAATTTCTTTAAAAAAAAAGAAAAAGATTGTAAAGCCCTATTGTTCAAAATGTTAAAATAGAGAGTTTTGGGTTTATTTTTTCACTGAAATAAATGTTTTCGTTATTACACAAAGTAGGGTAAAGTACCGAGAAAAAAAGAATGGAAACCTAGGGGAAACACTGTATCCTATTGCTACAGTTAATGGCAATATTGCACTGGTCTGTTGGACTTGGTTGAACAAAAATAAACAATATTTTGTTGCTTAAGTTTATGTATTCAGTCATTATTCAATGGTATACTAAAAATCCATATGAAAAAACTTACTTCTCACTGTTCTCAGGTCAAATATTTATATGCGATTAAAATGCGATTAATTTCGATTAATTAATTACAAAGCCTCTAATTAATTAGATTAATTTTTTTAATCGAGTCCCGGCCATAATTTTTTTGTATTTGAACCCTTTCCAACAATGACTGTATGATTTTGAGATCCAACTTTTTACACTGAGGACAACTGAGGGACTCATATGCAACTATTACAGAATGTTCAAACGCTCACTGATGCTCCAAATGGAAAAACAATGCATTAAGAGCCGGGGGTGTAAACTTTTGAACTGAATGAAGATGTGTACATTTTTCTTATTTTGCCTCAATATCATAGTTTTTCATTTAGTATTGCCCTTCAGAAGCTACAGAAGATGCTTACATGTTTCCCAGAAGACAAAATAAGTTCAATGTGCCCTGATCTTCAAATTCAAAAAGTTTACACCCCTGGCTCTTAATACATTATTTTTTCTTCTAAAGCATCAGTGAGCATTTGAAACTTCCCTCAGTTGTCCTCAGTGTGAAAAGATTGATCTCAAAATCATACAGTCATTGTTGGAAAGGGTTCAAATACACACAAATGCTAAAAAAATCAAAGAGTTTGTGGGAACTATTATGTTCTCTTGTGGACTATATGCAAACATCTTTTATGTGAAATATCTTATTCAGGTTAATACTAAATAAAAAATAACATGCATTTTGTATGATCCCTCTTATTTTGGTAAAATAATTAACATTTTGCAGATTCTGCAAGGTGTACGTAAACTTTTGACCTCAACTGTATTAAGTCGATACTTTTGACAACACTACATGAAGGTAAGCAAATGAAGACAGAACTTTCATTTTTGGGTCTTTACCTTTCAGTTTCAGTGTCAAAATGATCCAATCAATTTCTGATTAATAATTCCTAAAATTAAAGTTTGTCCTCTATTTATTTTCTTGTTAAATATTCTGCTGCACTCTAAAATATGTTACATAAAGGAAGGAAATGGGTTTCGGATTTCATTTCAAGTTGACTTTACAGGCGCTGACCTGCCACTTTTGGGTTTGCGTCAGGGATGAATACATCAAAATAAGTTTCAGCACGGGTGGGTCGGGCCAAACGGTGGTCCAGGTAATGGTGCTGATGGCTCATGGATTGTGCACGGCATGAAGGGATGGGGAGGACGCTTTACGACTGGCTGTGTCAGTCTCTTCCGCCTGAATTACCCTCTCATCTCTCCTCTCCTCTGCTCGGCACGCCGTGAAATGGCTTTCTGTAGGCCATTAGCTCTGAAGGAGCAGGGACGAGTGGGATGGAGGATACAGCAGCGGCCTGCTCTCCCACCATGCCGTCCCAATGGCCTTCATTACGAAGCTTAACTCTGACACACATCACCCAGCGTGTCTGTCAGTCAGACGCCACCGTGTTTATTGCTGCCCGTCGTCACTCCAGGTGGAGTACAGCAAGAGCCCGATTCTTGAACAGTTTGCTGGGCCCTGTTTTTTTACTGTCATAGCACACTTTTTGATGACTTGTTAAAGTGATATTTAAAAATATGTTATTCTATGAAATAGGGATATATTAATATTGTGGTATCGCGATTGCAAAACTGTCTCGACATCATTGTGGTCACATGACAATATAAAACGATAGGTCTTCAGGGCATAAAGTGTAGTTTTTTAAATATATTTAAACTTCTTATTGTCACATAAAAGGTCTTTAAAGTTGTGTTTTGGGCCATTATGCTTTGGCACAGTATCTGTCAAACAAACTAAAGCCGAAAGCACATTATGACTTAAATCCCTTCATCAAATCTGTTTTCCAGCGCATTTCAAAGCAAAGCACACCCTTCATTTAGGCATCAGCTTATGATTCGGTGTTTTCCATGCTTCAAAACGGTTCATTTCACAATGAATGCAGTGAACTCGTTTTTGTCATGTGCTGTGAGTTTGGCGTGCATTTTGGAACGCAACAGACACTAGTTATGCTTATTTTCGCAGCAGATGATTACAGCATTTCACATTTGTAGTGAGATGCATTTTTGTAATCTCATGTTCCCTGAAGCTGGAGTTTTGCGTCAAAATAAAAGCTCTACTGCTGTTTCCTTCAAAATAAAAGTGTAAAAGTGCAGTATGAGTTGCAGACAGCTAGCGGTTTAAATGGATAACGTTTCTGCAGTCCAAATTCGAAATATATCTCTTTCAAGTGTAGAAATTAGGAAAGAAGTAATTCCCTACTGTAGTTTAAAGTGTCGTATATATATATATATAGAGAGAGAGAGAGAGAGAGAGAGAGAGAGAGAGAGAGAGTCAAGCCCGAAATTATTCATACCCCTGGCAAATTCTGACTTAAAGTTACTTTATTCAAGTTTCAAGTTTTTTTTTGACCGGAAATGACACAGGCTTCTCCTAAAAGATAATAAGATGATGTACAGGTGGCATCATTGTGGAAAAAAAAAATATTTCTCAGCTTTTATTTACAATTGAACAAAAAAATGGCATGTCCAAAATTATTCATACCCTCTGCAAACTGTCACAGTCTATGGGAAAATCCAAAGTTCTATACCATTCCAAATAGTCCAAGCTGTTCTAAAGCATCCTAATTACCCTGATTCATTGGAAACAGCTGTTTTAATCAACTCAACAGGTGAAAAACAAGCTCTCTGCTGTTGGTTTGTGGAAAGTCAAAGGGCTGTAAGACCATATCTAAATGTTTTGAAGTTCCAGTGGCTACAGTGCAAAGTATTATTAAAAAATACAAGACGTTCTGCACTGTGAAAAATCTCAGAGGACGTGTTCAGAAGCCAAAAGTGACACCTGTACTGGCCAGGAGGATAAGTAAGAGAGGTAAAAAAAAAAAAAAAAAAGAATCCAAGGATCACCACCAAGATCATCCTGATGAATCTGGGCTCTGCTGGTGGCAACATCTCAAGGCAGACAGTCCAACGGACACTGCACACCTCTGGTTCCATGGACGCAGACCAAGGAGGACACCACTTCTCCAGATAAGGCACACAAAAGCCCGCTTGGCCTTTGCAAATGCTCATCTGGACAAAGAAGAAGACTTCTGGTCTTCTGTTTTATGGTCAGATGAAACAAAAATTGAATTGTTTGGCCACAATGATGTAGCCTTCATTTGGCGTAAAAAAGGAGAAGCCTTCAACCCTAAGAACACCATCCCCACTGTCAAACATGGTGGTGGGAACCTAATGTTTTGAGGGTGTTTTTCAGCCGGTGGACCAGGGAACCTAATTACAGTAAACAGCACCATGAAAAAGGAGCAATACATCAAAATTCTCAACAACAACATCAGGCAGTCTGCAGAGAAACTTGGCCTTGAGCACCAGTGGACATTTCAGCACGACAACAACCCAAAACACAGCAAAAGTGGTGAAGAAATGGTTAGCAGACAAAAACATTAACGATTTGCACTGGCCCAGCCAGAGTCCTGACTTAAATCCAATTGAGAATCTGTGGAGGGAGCTAAAGATCAGGGTGATGGCAAGGAGACCCTCCAACCTGAAAGAGCTGGACCTCATCGCTAAAGATAAATGGGCAAAAATACCAGTGGAGACATGCAAAAAGCCGGTCAGCAATTATAGGAAGCGTTTGATTGCTGTAATAGCCAATAAAGGCTTTTGTATTGATTATTGAGAAGGGTATGAATAATTTTGGACATGCCACTTTTTGTTCAAATGTAAATAAAAGATGAGTAATAATTTTTTCCACAATGATGCCTCTTGTACATCGTCTTATTATCTTCTTTTTCTAATAAAAAAAAACTTGCTGGTTGAATAAAAGTAACTTTAAGTCAGAATTTGCCAGGGGTATGAATAATTTTGGACTGTGTGTGTGTGTGTGTGTGTGTGTGTGTGTGTGTATATATATATATATATATATATATATATATATATATATATATATATATATGTGGCTATCATTAGATAGAAATTTCAAATATGTGACCCTGGACCACAAAACCAGTCTTAAGTCGCTGGAGTATATTTGTAGCAATAGCCAAAAATACATTGCATGGGTCAAAATTTTTGATTTTTCTTTTATGCCAAAAATCATTAAGAAATTAAGTAAAGTTCATGTTCCATGAAGACTTTTTGTAAAATTCCTACTGTAAACATATCAAAATGTAATTTTTGATTTGTAATATGCATTGTTAAGAACCTAATTTGGACAACTTTAAAGGTGATTTTCTCAGTCTTTTTGATTTTTTTGCATCCTCAGATTTCTGATTTCAAATAGATGTATCTCAGTCAAATATTGTCCTATCCTAACAAACCATACATCAATAGAAAGCTTATTTATTGAGCTTTCATATGATGTATAAATCTCAGTTTTGTCAAATTTAACCTTATGACTGGTTTTGTGGTCCAGGGTCACATATGTGAAATTTAAAGTCTTCATTTATCTTTTTTTTTATTTATCTTTTTTTTATATCGCAATAAATATCATGTCATGGACATTATATCAAGATTTTATTGTATCGTAAGATTTTGTATTATAAAATTTGACTTAAACTTTATCATGTGTGATCTTCCAAAAAAAAAAAGATAGAAACGCACATTTTTAAATATGAGATTTACTATTTCACATCAAAAATATGCTGTGTTTTGATATTTAACATTCATTATCTATCATTATGTGCCACCAGACATGTATTACTTGTGTTAGCACAAGCTGAATGTATTGATGGTATACTTGGCATCAAAGGAGGTTGATCAAACAGCATATTGTTCAACATCACTTAGAGCGAGTGAAAAGGACAGATTAATCTGCGCCGCTAAAGGTTTCTTCATGAATAAACTCATTTATGGGTTATTAACATTTAACAAGTGCCATTTTCAGCCCTGCGAGTTTGGCCGGCTTGAGTAAACTCTGGATAATGTCGCGGGTGAGAGTTTGCACGGTCAGATCAAGAGATTTCTTTAGTGGCGCCTGCAGGTGAGGCGACTCTAATGAGGCCAGGGGTGCTGCCTGTTTGAGGGTGTGAGTCAGCACACCCCGCCCTGCCCTTCCAGCACACCATCCTCCATCTCTCCCCTCCTCGCATTCATTTGTTTACCTAGCCCGCAGTGAACTGTAAAATCAGACTGATTTCATCTCTGCGTTTTACATATGCATGAGCCCTGTGCAGCTCAGAGCAGAGGGATGAATACACACTCTCCAGAGAGAGACCTGCAGTGCCCCCTGAGCAAACACACACACACCCCACACAAACACTGGCCTCTGTGCCTACACGCACACACACACGCGATCACAATTAACTTAGTCATACTCACCTACTCGTATATTCAGATGTCAGAAAAGGTTTTCACAGATACATGAAAATGTATTTAACCAGTTGTTGTGGTGGTGTTTTTCTGTGGTGTTGTTTATCGAAGAGTGTTTACTAGCTCAGTAAAAATCCAAAATGGCGGACAAAGTCAAGAGAAATGTAGATAATAAATATACCTTTAAGCAGTCCTACAAAGCATCAGTGAAATAGCGGTTAGCTAATCTAAAATGGACTATTTCACCTAATATTTTTGTATAGTAGGTTAGCAACATGCTAACACAAAGTCATATGTTAGTCGTTAGTACTTTGTACCACTTTCCAAATCTGTCACTTTTGAGCTTTCATGATAGTTAGGATGCTGCCTTAGAACCCTTATGAAGATTAACTATAGTAAAAGTGTAGTAACCATATTTTTTCTTTGTTTGTTTTTTGGTGTATTGATTACTATTTGTATAATCACAGTTGTACTACAAATACCATGGTTAAACTGGTTAGATTAGCAAAACCATGGTTAATTTGTGGTTACCATGGTTTAATTATAGTAACCATGTTTTTGTTTTTTATTTGTAGTAAAACCATGGTAATTTTCGTAAGGGAAGGTAGACACTGAAGCTACTGGGTCTTGATACACATCATGTTCTGCATACATTTTGGCACTTCTGAATAGAATGGAAACATTATGTGTTTCCACACCACCACGGCGCAAATCCAATGTAATTCACCCAAGGTTTTCGTAATGAACTTGTTAAAGGGATATTCGCCCTGGAGCCCACTGGAGTTATCTGGTTTACTCTTGGGTACAATCAAGTAGTCATTGTTTGGCTGGTTAGTGTGCTCTCATTAACCCTTTTTTTTTTCATTGTGAGCTTCTTAGGATTTTAGAGCACAACAGTGCCTGCCCACTTTTTAGTAGCCTTGGTTAAAGAAGTATGTTTCCCATAGAGAAACGTTCTAAGCCATGAACCAAAACAACCAGCTATGAGTTGAATCATTACAAATTCAAAGACTGTGTGCTTAACTGCTTTAATCTGGCAAAGATCTACAAACCCCAGTACTGTGTGCCATGGCTTTCTGATGTGTAGTGTAGTTTTTACTGGAAATTCAAGTGTTAAAAACAGTTAAAAATAAGTTGAAATAATCTGCATTTATGGCTTTAACAAAAGCATAAACCATCAATTAACAACCTTGCAGCTCACAGCAGGTCTGTCTTTAAAGTTTTATAAGTTACTGTTGAAAATCAGTACCCCTATGGAGAAAATTAATGGTATTTTTACTTCTGGAACCCGACTGTTGCACTCTATTCTATAGCAAATGTTTTACCAAGGTGTACTACTTTTCTTTTGAGTGCTCTTAAAAGCATGAAATGGACCTAAAGGGATAGTTCACTTAAAAATGAAAATTCTGTCATTAATTACTCACCCTCGTGTTGTTTCAAATCGGTAAGTCATTCATTCATCTTCGAAACACAAATTAAGATATTTTGATGAAATCCAAGAGCTTTCTGACAATGCATAGACAGCAACAGAACTACCATATTCAAGGCCCAGAAAGGTAGTAAGGACATCATTAAAATATTCCATGTAACATCAGTGGTTCAACTTTAATGTTATGAAGCTACGAGAATACTTTTTGTGCACAAAGAAAACAAAAATTATGACTTTATTCAACAATTTCAGCGGCACAACATGCCTGCATTATTTTACTCATTTAAACGCAGGTCGAAGAAATTGAACCACATATAGAAATTGTCGAATAAAGTCTTTGTTTCTGTTTTCTTTGCGCACAAAAAGTATTTTCGTAGCTTCATAAAATTACAGTTGAACCACTGATGTTACATGGACTATATTAAAGGAGAAATTTACTTCCAGAGCAAAAATTTAAAGATAATTTACTCACCCCCTTGTCATCCAAGATGTTTGTCTTTCTTTCTTCAGTCGTAAAGAAATTGTTTTTTTTTTGAGGAAAAAAATTCAGGAATGTTCTTCTATGGTGCCCGCGAGTTTGAACTTCCAAAATGCAGTTTAAATGCAGTTTCAAAGGGCTCTAAATGATCCCAGCCGAGGAAAAAGGGTCTTATCTAGCAAAAACGATTGGTTAATTTCTAAAAAAAAAAATGTACAATTTATATACTTTTTAACCTCAAATGCTCGTCTTGTCTACTGTAGCTCTGCATGAATTCGAAAAACTCCTATCTCATTTTCTCCTCTAACTTCAATATCAAGACAAGCATTGAGGTTAAAAAGTATTTTATTTTATTTTTTAATAGAAAATAAGCAATCGTTTCGCAAGATAAGACCCTTCTTTGCATTTAAACTGCATTTTGGAAGTTCAAACTCTCAGGCACCATTGAAGTCCACTATATGGAGAGAAATCCTGAAATGTTTTCCTCAAAAAACATCATTTCTTTACGACTGAAGAAAGAAAGACATGAACATCTTGGATGACAAGGGGGTGAGTACATTATCTGTACATTTTTAGTTCTGGAAGTAAACTTCTTCTTTAATGATGTCCTTACTACCTTTATGAGCCTTGAACATGTCAGTTGCGTCGCTGTCTATGCAGGGTCAGGAAACTCTCGGATTTCATCAAAAAAATCTTAATTTGTGTTTGGGTCTTATGTTTGGAACAACATGAGGGTGAGTAATTATTGACAACATTTAGATTTTTGTGTGAACTATCCCTTGAAGCAGCTTCCTTTGATATCACACTTCAGAATAGTCATTTGAGAAATGGTTTGAGACTCTCCACAATCTCATAGTACCTTCAGCCAATCAGAGTTGTAATGATGTAAATTAGTCACATCATGTTTGCAGCACAGGTGATTGGCTCAACTACTTCTGTGACGATGAGAAAAGATGGCAGATTTGAAATCCGAGAAAGTGTCATTGAGATAGGAATAGGAATGCTAACGGAGATCTCCCTTCAGGTATTATAGACCTCCTCGGGCACAGTGTTGATGACTCACTTCTTGCTCCGATCGAATCAGCAACCTTCCGGTTACCAGCCTTAACTGCTGTGCCACACCACTTCTATATCTGATCAGCCCTTAAATGAGGGAAGTCATCATTGATCTCTTCGTCTCCTTTCTAGCCACAGGCTAAGTCTCTGGAAAGGTGGTTTTATCGTCGTATGCGCTGTTATCAGTTGCAGGGTTACGGGGTGTTCGTTTCATGCTCCTCAGTTTGTCTATTTCCTCCTGATTGGCTGGTTTTCGGTCAGCGTGGATTGGCAGCTTCTGTCAGAGTTGAAAGCACAGATGGTGAGAGGGCAGAGTGTGGACACAGTTAGCAACATGGTGTGAATGCGAGGGCACAGCCAAATAATGAAGCAAATCACTGCCGTCATTACAGCGGGACAGATCCAGCCCGACATCGATCCCTGTTGGGGAAGGATCCTTTAAATTTTTCTATACCAAATATTGAGTTTTGAACGCCGAGGTCTTACTGTGTCAGATAGTGATATCTGCTCCATTTGAAGATAAGTTGAACCCTCCAGGCATATGATGGTTATCTTCACCGTTCTGAATTTCACCATCATCAACATTCAAAGACGCCCACTTCTGTTACTCACGGAGTTCATTGCGTGTCGTGAAGGAGAGGCAAAGATAGAGCGAGGAAGATGTGCCTGATTGAAACCGAGGACATTTCCTCTTTCGTTCACAAGCACTTCCTCTCTGACCCCGTGCTCAACTAGCCTTTTTTTCCAGGTAATGTGCAGCTGTCCTTTCATCATATATATTGAAGCCCTGAAGACATTTCAGTTTTTTTGAGACTGAGAGGAAAAATGTGGCTAATATGCAGGCAGGAGGGCAGCCGTTATGAGGACGGTGGAGAGAGAGGTGGTGGCACGGCGAGCTGTGTATTTAAAATCAGCTCATTGAGACAGATGACACAATTTCACACATATTGCCCTCGGAAAAGCAGCCAGTTTTCCATAATGGCCCCAACCTTCATCTGTCAGGCCCTGCTAAATCTACTGGAATAATTTCCTCATGGATTATATGTCAGTATTTATAATTTATTAAGTTGCCTATATGTGTCAGGGTACAATTCTCGCAGTCCCAATCCTCTGTCTTTTTCGGCTGAAGAGGGACAAGAAGGATGTGAGACAAATGGGGGAGTCTCACCAAAATGAAGTCTCTGCTTCTGAATGTTTTATGCTGACTCTAAATGGCGTGATTGCACATGGTGTGACCAAATCCTGTTGAAATCGCCGGTCTTTAGAGGAAGGAAACAGGAGATGCTCCTAAATCTGCATGCTGAATAAGAAGAGGTTTAGCCTGTCTTTTAAGAGATTGCTCATCTTGCTAATGTAATGCGGACGGTTAATCTGGCTCTTCCTTGGGTTTGAGTCAGGCTTAGTCCTGGAGGGTTGGAGGACTGCTAGACTCCATCCTGTTTTAGGAAACATAATCTGGGATCTGGCTTTTTACCCCCTCCCCAAGACTCCTAGTACTAAATCCCCCAATAAGCAGCCTTTGTGAACAACTCACACTGCCTTTCAAGGCTTGATTACAGGGCACAGCAGGTATTTCAGGGGGAAGGTGACTCTGTGATGAATGTGGAGAGAGAAAGTAACAGGGCCAGTGCTGGTCTAGAATGTGGCATTGAATGAATCACTCATAATAATTCATGTTTCACAATGAACTCTACAGTAATGTGACAAGACCGATATGGGTGTCTGCCTAGGTGAAGTAGGTGTCCTTGTGCCAAGTTGAGAAATTAACTAGGGGTCATGGCAAAAATGGTGTTTTATATTTGGTCACAACTGAAATTAGAATATATTGTTTCATTATATTCTATTGCATCAGTCTAATTATGGGTTTAGTACCTCAGATGCTGTATCTGTAAGGCCCTATGATTTCTGCGATGCAGAAAATGCGGTCGGAATTTACTGTATAACACAGAATTTCATTTAATTTGCCAGTTTTTGGATTAATAAATCAAAAGTAGGTCAGTAAACTTAAATCAAACATGATATGGCTTAGTGTCTGTGAATATTAAGCCACAAAAATACTATTTAAGTATGAGCCTGCATGTTGTGTATGTCTCTGTGTGAATGAATGGCGCAGACGCGCAATTTCGTTTCCTACACACCGGCATTTCCATCCTCTCCCGCCTCAATATATGAGTACATTAACACATAAACAATCTCTAGAACTGCTCTGAGAGTCACTTCATGAGCATTTAACCAAAACTACCGTCACATCATATACAAACAGAAACCTAAAGGTCTTCACAGGAACCCGTTAAAATAAAAGTTTGGTTTCACTTGAAGAAACTGTGACAAAAATACATTGCTTAATGTAATGAAAGTACTACTACTAATAAAAATGATCAAAACAGTAATTTTAAAGGAATATTTACCAAAAATAAATGATTTACCATAATTTATTCACCAGAAAAATGTCACTTTCTGAAAAAAAAAGTAATCATTTAGGTTTAAAAAATAAAATAAAATATTTAGAGATGCATCTGATTAAAATTTTATGAAACCATTAAAATGGAATTCAGAAAATAAATGAAAAACTTAATTTGGTAAAAAATAAAAATGAAATTTGTGACCCTGGACCACAAAACCAGTCATAAGGTTAAATTTGACAAAACTGAGATTTATACATCATATGAAAGCTCAATAAATAAGCTTTCTATTGATGTATGGTTTGTTATGATAGGACAATATTTGGCCGAGATACATCTATTTGAAATCAGAAATCTGAGGATGCAAAAAAATCAAAAAGACTGAGAAAATCACCTTTAAAGTTGTCCAAATTAGGTTCTTAACAATGCATATTACTAATTAAAAATTACATTTTGATATGTTTACAGTAGGAATTTTACAAAAAATCTTCATGGAACATGAACTTTACTTAATTTCTTAATGATTTTTGGCATAAAAGAAAAATCAAAAATTTTGACCCATGCAATGTATTTTTGGCTATTGCTACAAATATACCCCAGCGACTTAAGACTGGTTTAGTGGTCCAGGGTCACATTTGAGAAAAAACTAAAAATGTATTCCATAGGGCCTTTTTAATAAATTGCCATAAAATTGTGTGGGTTTCATGATTTCAGTTAATTAGACATGATTTTTTATTAATAAAATTTAATTTAGCTATTAAAACAGAGTCTAGAAAAAAAATGAATTTGGAAAAATTTTAACATTTTATATATATATACATATTATTTTTTAATTTTTTGGGGGGGATGCATTGTATTCAGTGTCTGTAAGAAGTGACAGTAAAGATAATTAGAATGTTACTAAATGTTACTTTTCTATTTTAAATAAGTACACTTTGTTTTAACTTTTTTATTAAGCTATAATGTTTTTTTTAAGATTCTTAAATTACAGCTCGGGTGTGCCATTTTTTCGTAGAATTCAACGGACTGAAGTCAATTATTCCACTTATACTACGGTTACCACACCTCAACACATCGATCAGATGATATATTTCAAGACATTGGTCCGTTTTTTGTTTTTAAAACGCTATTGTGAGTAGGATTAATTTCTTACGCAGCTCATCCAATACATTCGTTACTAAATAAAAATATAATGCATAATATAGTAAATAGAATACAGTCATTTTAAATTGTAATAATACTTACTAATAATACATAATAAAACTACACAGCACTGCAGTTTATACTATATTTTTAATCAAATAAATGTAACCGTTGCCACATAATGACATTTACAACGTCAGTTATTTAAAATGCATTGCTGTATTGTTATATCTTGAGCAGTACTTACAGCTACTTTTGTGTTTGATATTGTTTTTTTTGTTTTAAAGTGATCACCTTAAATGCTCACAATTAAATATTTTTTACACAATTGTTTATGTACAACAAGCTTTGTGTGTATACTGCCCTATTGACACTGTCACACACTCATGCATATACTGCACTAGCTGTATTGCTGTCCAGTATTATATGATGTGTCATGTAAACCTCCTCGGCTCACTTTCACTCTGCTCTCTTCTTGCCCTTTACCAGATGCCAATGAGGAACCCTGACCCCAGACTGACACCCCGCTACGAGGACATCGAGCGACAGTACGCCTCCCTGCCCAGGTAAGAACGTCCACTCATTAACCTGCATCCTTCGTGACAAAACATGATGGCACAGAGAGCTAAAAAAACAGAAGACGGAAAGGAAAAGAGGGGGAGAGCAGGTAGTCATCTGTCTCTCTCATGCGGAGCTGAATAATCCTCTTTAAAGCGTATAATTAAATCTGGAGTGTCTGCCTTCTGAGGCCCTCCTATCCTGGGAATTCACCTGATCCTCTCCGGGGAGACGGCCATGCGGTCGCAGCTCTGTAACCCGATCACCGAGCGCATTTCTGGAGCCGACTAAAGTTACGGCTGCCTCTTTCTGTCTGTCTTTTTCGCCTCTGTCGTTCCAATCGCTCTCAAACACGTCTTTCCGTGTTTGCCGAGCCTGACCGACCACGACGGCCAGCGCAAACAAACAGGCAAGCGCACAGGCGCGAATGTTGGCTCGTAAAGTTTACAGCCTGTTTGCCCTCTCCGGTCTGTGTAAACAGCGCTGGTGTTGGTGCGAGGGTCACGGCTTATGAGTTTGGCACATGCAAGTGTGGATCTGTCATCACGATTGCAAACGACTATAAACGGATAACTGATAACAAATGAGACACATTAAGAAATCCAAAACTTGCAAGTGATGAACTTTTAAAAAGTGTTGGTGAGGCGTTTTAATAGCACTCATTGAATTGAAATAAAGCGCTAAAACACTTATAAAGTATTTATCACGTTCCCCGCAGCATCATTACAGGGGTGAACTAAGATTCCACTCCTTCAAAATGGCTTATCGCAACAGATTTTAGTATCAACCACCCCGGGGTCTACTTTCAAAGCCATTTCCTTTCTAAATAACGCTCCTCACCTCTGTTAGTCTCTAGATCCATTAGGGTACAACGTGTTTTTTGTGCTGACGCAAAAAGGGGGCCAAATGTGGGCCAAAAGCGCCCGTGGCAGACTCCAGCGTTCATTATTACGCCATTCCGAACTGGAAGAGTTTCAAATCTGCGTCTGGCCCACGCTGAGGTCGCTGGTTATGCAGTCGACTGAAGGTTGGCCTGGTCTCGAAAGCGTGCAGCTCTTCCATGTGTGTCTAATTATAACCATTAGTGCATTGATGCACCCACTTATTACCCGGTGTGCTCAGCTTGGGGTCAGCCAATCAGAAAGGCCCTTCGCCACCTGCCTCCAGATTATTGGATTAACTGGGCAAGTCAAAGTTGTGATTCATTGTGTTAGAGCTTTCATTGGACCGTTTTAGTGATAATTGGGTGATGAATGCACAGATGGTGGCCCGTTTCAATGAACTCTGGTCAAGAGGTACATTTTTGGAGCTGTGCACAAATCAATCACTCGTTCTTCCTCATCCTATCCTTCACTTTAAAGGAGAAGTTCATTTACAGAACAAAAATTTACTCACCCCCTTGTCATTCAAGATGTTCATGTTCTTTCTTCAGCTGTAAAGAGATTGTTTTTTGAGGAAAACATTTCCGGATTTTTCTTCATATAGTGGACTTCTATGGTGCCCCTGAGTTTGAACTTTCAAAATTCAGTTTAAATTCAGCTTCAAACAATCCCAGCCAAGGAAGAAGGGTCTTATCTAGCAAAACGTTTTTTTTTTTGTTGTTGTTGTTGTTGTTGTTGTTGTTTTTTGATTTATTACAATTTATATACTTTTTAACTGCAAACGCTCATCTTGTCTTGCTCTGTTTACAGTTTTTTCCAGTTTAAGACAGTTAGGGTATACCGAAAAACTCCCATCTCATTTTCTCCCTCAACTTCAAAATCACCCTACATCGCTGTTTTACCTTTTTTGTAAAGGGTGTTTTATCTTCTTTTCACACTGGGTTGGTACTTCTGCAGCAATGTAGGATACAGACCTCAACATTTCACAGACAAACTGCAAAAAAAGGCTGAAACCACTGAAACTTGATACCTAGAAAATACAAGTTTTAAGATATTTGGCTCACCAAAGAAGAAAGCCTAAAAACATATTCTTATGTCTTAAAACTTCTGGTTACATGAGCTTAAGCTCTTTTCAATAAAATAAAATGAAAAGTGAAAAGTTCATATTATTTTAGAATACAGTATAGGTCAGGATGTACCGAATATTCTTCAGTTTTGTGCAAAAACTCTGTAATATGGCCAAAAAAATAAATGCACAAAAAAATTATTTTTCGCAGTTTTTTTTTATATATATATAACCAATCATTTCGCTAGATAAGACCCTTCTTCCTTGGCTGGGATTGTTTAGAGCTTTTTGAAGCTGCATTAAAACTGCATTTTGGAAGTTCTTGTGCCACCATAGAAGTCCACTATATGGAGAAAAATCCTGAAATGTTTTCCTCAAAAAACATAATTTCTTTACGACTGAAGAAAGAAAGACATGAACATCTTGGATGACAAGGGGGTGAGTACATTATCTGTACATTTTTGTTCTGGAAGTGAACTTCTCCTTTAAGACTCATTCCTTTCTTAAGAAACCAGGAAACACCGACCTAATCCCACACTCTTTGGCTTTTCTGCTAGTGGGCCTTCCCAGACCTCTTCAAACCAGTCACAATGGTCTCATTGTTTATTCTGCCTCATCGAGAACGTTCATGTTAGAAGACCTCTTAATGTGTCTTTGCAGCTTAAATGAGTGTAAAATCGGCTGTTGTCGAACCTTAGGAGAGCTTAAAAGACTCTGTTGAAGCAGTTTGTACAAATGTCAGTAAATTGTTCCCGTATCTTTTAGATTTGCCAGCGAGCTGTCAGTTTCAACACCGCAAATGCCAGAAAAGAGCTCGTGATGAGGGAAGAAGGTTACATTTGATGAGAGCTCTGAAAATAATGCCATATTTTCATTGTTCTGCCTGTTCAATGTTGCCCTGGCAACCAACACCCACCATCTGCGCTAGGCTGGACCTCCTCACCCTGTCCTCTGATTTCTCACTTTTTTTTCCCTCCTTTTTCTTTCCTTCTCTGGTTTCCACTCCTTCAGAAATTCGTGAAATCTGCGCCCTCCTGTGAGGCGCGTCAGGTTTGTAAATTGTCGCTGGCGTCAAAAAGACATGATGGCTGATTGCTGTTCGGAGTCTCCCGCAGGTGAGCTCATAGGTGTCCGACAAGCTGCGAACTGCGAGCTTCTGCCCGGTCCGATAGCAGGACAGGCACGCAAGCGTGACTTCTACAGAGCAAACCTCATTTAGCACCGTTCAGCCCCGGCGTCCATTACCACACCGGGCAGGTAGCAGATGGAGAATATTAGGCTAATGATTAAATGAAGCAGGCGGAAATTTTTTGATGGTTTCACTTGCTGTGGCAAATGTGGTCAATCATTACTCATTCAACGCTTTCAGAATTCACTTCGAGGTTTTGGAATAGCTGGGCATTTGGCACCATTTCAAGAAGGCATTATTCGGGCATTCTCAGCATGAGATGCAGGATCTGCAAAAAAAAAAAAGGAAAAAATCCACAGATCTATTTCAGACTTCACGAGAATGAGACCACTTAACCGCCTGACTCATCTTTGAAGACGTGTAGCACCCATCACATACCTTTCATACAGTTCTCACACATACACGCGGACGCCTATTCATTTCACACTCTCAAGGCTGAGTGTTGTGAAAGAGTAAGTTCAGTTGCTCATTTTCACTTCTCTTTTGTCAAAGCCATCTGCGATGCGAAGCTTCAGTTACTGCCGATATTAAAGCAGTCGATTTAAGGACGAAATTCAATTAGATGTGGCAAAATAATCAGAGTTTCAAGACTAATATCGCTCCTAATTTGTGTAATTACATTTTAGGGCATACAATAACATTTCTGAGGGATAGACACCATCAAGTTTGTTATGAGAGCTGAATGTTTTGTTCAGTTTCTCCGCTCCCAATATGAGGCTGGAATGCTAACCAAATAATCCAACCTGGATTTGTCGTCTCGGTGGGATCCTACCCGGTGTTATATGACGGCCAGGGGTCAGCAGGCCGTGTGTTTGTGTACGTGTCCGTGTGTGTGTGAGGGTAAGGTGCACGATTCCCGAGGGCAGCTGAATAAACAGCCCTGTCTTCAGATGGTCCACCGTGTTACTACTTCAGCCAGGTGCACTATGGGAGCTCTGATGTAATCTCCAAAATATGGTGCTTATTTCAGGGCAAATCCTGTCTAGGAGAGCTAGGATACTTCTGGTTTGAATGTCAAAAAGTGATTGTCAGCTACAAACTCCTCAAGCGCAAAGCTTTGCTGACAGCAGAACATGACGGCCCTCAGTGACAACACCATGAATGAGATAACAGACGTTCACCAGACAACATTCACTGGAGTTGATGTTCCAGGATGAAGGTTTGAGAAGCGAACAGCTGGCACCTTCTGTTTTTTTTTTTTCTTTTCTTTTTCCTCTTCTCTCTTTGGTGATGGACGACCGAAGCGTTTATCTTTCATTATTTCTCACTTTACCTATATTGCTCTTTTGTTTTGGTTTCTCTATCATTAAAGAGTCATTGAGTTGGTAATGAAATCTCATTTTAAGAGTGAAACTTTGTTACCCTGAGTTTCATAAGTGCTTAACCGGTTTAGGAAGCCCAAATGAAGACAGTAGTCTCTTACTCGCTTTGGAATTTGGCTGATATGAAGAGCCTGAGAAAGTGAAGTTGTCTCTGTGTCTAACACGCTGGCTTATGGCTGTCATCACCGTTTGGAAGTAATGGTAAAACAGCCCGGAATATCATTTTGTCTGCATCTGCTCACTGCATGATGGAGAACTAGAGGCAGATTTTTAATATACCTTTCATTGTTCATTCGGTAAAAGAGGATCATTTTGTTTTTTAGCTATTTGCGTTGCTGGAGTTTCTCAGGGGACTAATTTAGGTTGCACTGTTTATCCATGTGGCTAACAAAAGGGAATCATGCCATAGTCATTTATACTGTAATCGTTTTGAATGACTTTGTGGAGCTCAAAATGTTTGTAGGTACTGTATGTGGTAGCTTGTCTAATGGCTGGTGTTTTTTCTGTGGAGCTTGGTCAGATAGATGGCATATTTTTAACATATGTGACCCTGGACCACAAAACCACTCATAAGCTCAGTTTTTTTTAAATTGAGATTTATACATCTTCTGAAACTTGAATAAATAAGCTTTCCATTGATAGGATTGGACAATATTTGGGGGAGATACAACTATTGGAGAATCTGGAATCTGAGGGTACAGAAAGAATCGCCTTTAAAGTTGTCCAAAAGTAGTTCTTAGCAATGCATGTTACTCAAAAGTCAAAAATTAAGTGTTGATATATATTTACGGTAGGAAATTTACAAAATATAAGAAAAATCGAAAATGTTGACCCATGCAATGTATTGTTGGCCATTGCTACAAATAATACTCATGCTACTTAAGACTGGTTTTGTGGTCCAGGGTCACATATTTTGCATTTTGTTTTTTCCCACTGGATTTGGAATCGATTATTATTATTGATTTAATTATGTTTATCTGTCAACTGACCAATCTATGCAACACAATACATCCCATTGAACAGTCTGTACTTCTATCCCTCACAGCCTCATTTTCATTCAAATGATTAAATATGCCATCTACCCTGACTAAGGGCCATGGGCGCTCAAAACAGCTGCTCCCAGCTGTTGAGCCCGCAAAACCATTTAAATAACTGCACATCAGGAATGTCTTGTAATTCCCAACCAAGGCCCAAGGGCAGTTGCACAGAGTCTTTAAACCAGGAGGGAAATGTGTCCCAGCGGGCCACATACCACTATAGCACATTTAGTTTGAAAAATCAGGATTTCACGGACTGAATACTAAATTCGTTGCCATGAGATACTTAGACAAGAACAGGCCTAATGTTTCTAAAGTTCTTATCTTGATCAATGATCCTCTAACTGCATGCCTGTTCTAAATAACATGCTGCCACTTCCTGGTTTCCCAGCTTTTCTCTTCTTTAAGGGAGGGCACGAAGGGGTCAAAAGTGATAAGAAGGGGTCAGTACAATAATGTAGACAGATTACAGGAATGCAGTTCACTTTGGTGCCCTAGTTTTTAGATAATAAAATGGTTTTTTTTTAAATGGAGTGTCTATTTACAATAAGTGCAAATAGCCCATTTTGTTGGCCGAGGCTATTTACACTAGCTCCGTTCATCACCATGTGGTAGGGTTGGACAACAAATTTCAAAAGACCCCCGTTAAACGGCACTTCCAGTGGCATATGTAGTAAAGCTCATAGCAAGTATTTTTTTTGATGCAAACGACCCGAGTTCGAATCCACCTTTTGAGGAACTCGTTCTTCTCACATATCACATATCAAAGGAAAGGCCTTTTTTCAATAAGAATTAAGGTAAAAACATGCCTCATGGGTGTTTCATTCAACACTATCTCACAACCAATTTGTACATATTTTACAAGGTGGCTAATTTGTATGAATTCGTACAACCACACTCGTACGATTTTGTACAATTTGACTAGACCCCAGTGATGGGTAGGTTTATGGGTGGGGTTAGTGGTAGGTTATTCGTACAAATTCATACAAATTGGGGAACTCGTAAAATATGTATGATTTAGCAAAAAAAATTGTATGAATTAGCCACCTTGTAATAACAAAAAAGAAATACAAATTGCCATGAGATCGGGTTGGTTTATCAGTTAGGACTTGACCTTCTTGATTGTTAAACTAGTCAATTAAAAAAAAAAGGTCAAATAAACTAATTTACATTTTGAACACAACCCTTATTTAGATTTTATTTATTTTATTTTGTTGTTGTTTAATGCTCAATTCTATTTAAAATATAAATAAATAAATAACAAATCCTGGTTTTACATTATTTATGTTTGTGTTTTATATTTTGAGGGAAAAATGGATTGAAACAAACATATAGAAAAGGAACAGAAAATAAAACACCTCATATAAAATTTAGGTTTTGTCCGCCTTAGGTTAACAATCAATATTTTCTGAAGGTTAAGTACCACCTTTCATTGACCTTTTTTTTGTTGTTGTTGTTCAATTGTTTCAGGCCTCATTTTGTAATGTTCATGGAAAGTGCCAGTAATTATTTCCAGTCCTGTTCCTTCCTCTGGTTTCCCCAGCTGTTGATCATATTCACAGAGGAACATTCTTCACCCCCTAGGCCTCTTGTGTCCTACCATCCCTGTAGACATCCCTCAGAATTGTTGGACAACAACAAGAACAGATTAAACCAGAACAGAAGTATAAGTGCTTTGTATTTTGTATTAGCCTGCTGTAGGACTATAGGTTTGAGGACAGGAAAGATTAATTGTTAATGTTCTGGGCTTGAGGTGAGGTCTTGAATAAGCTAGCAGAACCAGGTGCAGGCAGCCACCATAAAGCTGATAATCTCCAACAGTAATGATGATTTTGGCCTTCACTTTGCAAACACACTGTACACAAACTGCTTATCTGGGACTGTCGAGGCTGTGACGTCACAGCCAATGATATAGCAAATGAATGACTGAGAGGGTCAGTAGGGAGTGTGTGCATCCAGACGCCCGGTTGTCCCACTGGATGGGTCGTCACAGCTTTAGAGAGATTAAGAGGATGCTGATGATTTTTGGAATGCCTGTTTTCTTGCCCTCCAGGTCTTCAGGAAACCCTCCCTTAAGGGGAAAGACCAACGAGAAAGCACTTTCCGTTGAGGGCCTTCAGGCTGATGTTTTCCTCATTCAGCTGGAGTAATACAATATGTGTGAAACACATCTTGCACTAAAGTAGCTAATTGATACTGCCATCAGACGGGAAGCTTGTTCACAGACACGTCGTACACGTAAATAAGTTAATGGAGATGGTCTGGAAAGTCAAACACAACGATCCAGGCTCCTTAAGACATGTGGCATGCCGGGGCTGTCATTGATACTAGCCTGAGCTATGACCGGAATGGGAAGGAGGGGAAGGAAGACAGCTGATTCGGCAGTCTGGCGAAAGCGAATGATCGTACTGCGTTCTGTCTGGTTTTGTCTTCGCTCTCGTTCTCATTGGCCTCTTTCAGCTGAGGTGTAATATAACTGCCAGCTAAAGCCTCTGGAACTGTACATTCAGGGCACAGCAGTGCAAGAGCTGGAAAAATGTGAATTGTGCTATGAAAGGTGATCCATGGCGAATTAGTGTGCGGTGTCTCACCTTACTGCGGAGATTATACTCTAATCAGCCAGCGTGAGGAAACCAGAGATGGCCAACTGTCTACCGTCTCCAGGGACCCTGACCGCATGTCGGTCCCTGTCCCAGACTTTGTATGTGCTTGAGACGTGTTAAAATGTTTATGTTGCAGGCCCTTGGTATGTCACGCTTGCCTCAGCACATGTAACACAGTATCGTGATACCAGGACTCACTCTCGCCCTCCCTTCCTCTCACTCTGCACAAAATGCCACTGGTTGGATTAGGGGTTACTGTATTCTGTTATCTGTTGGCCCTCAGGCTTCTGATCCCTACAGCATTTTAGTGTACAACCTGCAGACTCAACTCTTTAAGCTTCTCTAGTGAACTGACTTGTGGTCTACTGTCTACATACAGTGGAGATCAAAATTAGAGTATAAATGCTTGGTTTTTATATCTGAAATTTCGAAGCAAAATTTGAAGCAGTATTAGCTGTAGGCATGCCTCTGCTCTACTAACATATTTGACAAAATAACCACGCCATTTGTTTGCAAGTGATCTAAAAGAACAGTAACCACTATAGCACAAAAGAAGATTACAACTAAAAGTTTGGAGGGTTACAGCTGTCAGAAATTAGTAGGAAGTGAAGAGGCCCTTACTTTGAATGACTTCAGCACATCTGTGGCCACAGGACATCACTAGTTTCTCACACTGTGAACTTGGTCCACTCTTCTTTCACTCTTTTCAATACTTTGGTAATTGTAGTGAGCCATAATTTTGTCGCCAAGAATTTTCCAGAGATTTTCAGTTGGGTTTAGACCAGAACTCTGGGCCGGCATTTCATTATTCGAAAGTTTTCAGCTTCAAGGAACTGCTTTACTTCTTTTAGAAGTGTGACGGGGACATTGTCTTGCATGAAAATTGCAGGCTGATTGGGAAGGTTGTTGTTTCTGATAAACATTTGCATTCACCCTGCCATGTATCTGCATAAGAGGCCCAACTCCTGCTGAAGAGAACATCCCTCAAACCATGACACGTCCTACTCCTCCTTTCACTGACTTCTTGACACACTTGGACTTTAGTCTGTCCTCAGTTTGATGCCGAACAAAATGTTTTTAATAAGACCCAAACAAATTAAACTTGCTCTCATCACTGAAGTGAACTTAGAACCAGTTCTTCTCTCTCCACACAACATGATGAGCTTAGCCTTTTGATTCTTTCTGCTGATGAGAGACTTGGTCACTGAAGAGTGTGCTTTCAGTCCGACTTCTCTTAAACATGCAGAGATAGATCCTTACCCTGTTCAGCGCTGAACAGGCAAGCAATTCCAGCTGCAGTGCTGAACCTATTCCCTATTGAGAGTCTCCGCATTATCCCGTCTTCTCGTGCATTAGTCTTATATAGACAACTAGCCTTTTTGGGGAACTTGAATGAATTAGTGTCACTGTAAACCTGCAATACTCAAGAAATCAAAGTTTTTAAAAGGCCAGCTTCTCTTGGAGTGGCTGAAAGGGTCTTCCCTTTAGCCTTCATCTGGACAACCTCCTGTCACAGGGTTTCAATGACCTTAGAGAGGCTGCCATCTTGCAATCTCAGTGAAAATTGGAGGAATGCTGCCAGTGAAATAGGGTTTGTCAGATAATTAAGTAAATTAGCACCAGGTGCCAAATTAACATCAGATATTTTTATCTGTAAGTGTTCTCTAATTTTGAGTCATTTTTCAAATATCTCAAGTTTTTATACTGTGCTTCAGAAAACTCCCCTTCTACTCCTGTTAGGATAACTTCAAATAGGACAGTGACCTTGAAATTTAGGGAATTATAGGTTGTTTTCTAATTTTGATCTCAACTGTATATATCATCTGAAAAAAACCTTTCAGATCCTAACTGTATTTCCTTTATCTTTCCTGTCTTGCAGAAGAGCACCAGTCGAACCCAATGAGTATCCCGTACAGCCGTGGGCTGGACACAGGGACCCCACTCACTACCCAAACCCACAGTCCGGCTATCACCCCAACTACCCGCCCAGAGATAACTACCCTCGCCCTGTGGACCCTCGGCAGAACGATTCAGGGTTCTATCACCCTCCTCCACAACAGAGAGGCCCGCTTCGTCAGGACGTGCCCCCTTCTCCCACCATACCCCTCCGAGGGCCTCGCTTCGACACCATGAACCGCGGCGGCTACCGCAACAGCAGCCCAGAGCGCTACGCGTACGGAGAGGCACGGCACTCAGACCCAAGACAGAAGAGTCCGATGACAGCAGCTGTTTAACCTCAACATGTGTACGATGTTTCTAGAGCAAGCACCACTGTGCCTACAGTTATGGACAGGTGTTTTCATGTTTGTTTGTTTTTACTAACAATTTGCTCTATACTATCCCATCTTGATAGCCAAAGCTACATCTTGGAGTCGTGACAATGATCCATATGTAACTCAGTCCCACTCTCCATATGTTTGTGTGTCTGCAAGATTAATGTTGGCCCTCAGATTCAGATATAAATACATTCCAGCACCACTTTTATTAGCACATTATTGTACAATCTTCGTTTGAAACTGTGGTATCTGTGTACTAATGTGTGTCTGCTTGTGCTTCCGTGAAATATTTTAGAGCACTCCATATACTCTTTGAATTTAACTTTTCTATAATGGAACGACAAAGTACAACAAAGCGCTCATGATAACTGTCCTGTATGTGAAGTCATATCAACAGAAGAAGATGAAGAAAAAGAGGTTGTTTTTCAGGAAGAGGAAAGGAGAGTCCGAAGAACCTCTGACACAGAGGAAGGATGAGAACTGCTTGCCTTCCTGGGCTTAACAGTGTTCCCACCTGAATCCACACCTGTGAACGAGCTGCCTTTCATTTGTTTTAAGATTCTGTTCTTTTTCATAGTATTTCATTTATGTTTAATGATTTCACATGTATTTTGGTACAAAAGACTTTCTCTGCATTCAGAGTTCAGGTAACATGATAAATAAAAGTATTATTGATTGTAGTATGTGATAATCATGTGAAACACGTATGTAACTTTTTACAAAACAGAATGATCTGTGCACCTAGTATCACTGCATACATTAATGCTATGTACAAAATGTCTTTTATATAACACCTTTTCAATAAATATGCATTTGAAACCATCACTATTTGTTATTTTAAAACTTTGAAACTTCCCTTTAGCTGCATATCCGTGGAGGAGAATCACTGCGCTAGATGAACGGCCCTCCAGTACAATTCAGTTTCATCTCCCAGCTCTCTGATAAAAACTCTACCTGCGTGTGTGATAATAGATGGCTGCAAATTAACACCACAGTAATTATCAATTAAGATGAAGAGGTGATATGCATCTGTGATTATGGTCCAATTTTTAAATTTGAGATGAAATTCGGGCTATTGGAGAATGAAGAGTTTCATGTGATAATTACAAAGGCCGCACACCACATTATCTGTTCAGGATTAATTAGAGCTCTGTGCAGAAGAGGAATGCTGGGGGTGAAAGAGGACATTAGTGTATGTAAAGGCATTTGTCGAAAGGTGTGTCATTTCAGACCACTAGCGGCGCCAAATGACTGTATAAAGTTCTGTTTAAAGCAGATTTCAAACTCAAGCCATAGAGTGTTTTCACGACACACCATTGGCCATATTGGCAGCACTGAACATAAACAATACCATGGAACGGAACGAAACTCGCAAATTAAGCTGATTATTGCTGCTGAAAATGGTTGATTATTGTTATGTTTTGGGCTGTACTGATTGGTCGGGCCGAGAAAAACAATTGAAGTACTGCCAAAAGTTATAGCAAATCAAGAAGAAGAGTGCAAAAAATTCTCTGAGGAACAAAAGGCATTTTTGGTTGGCCAAACTGAACCAGGATTTCCAGAGCAAGAATCTTGACGACGTGTGTTGGTTCTTATTTCCAGTGAAATATTAGGCTAATATCTTACTTAATAGTGCTTGTATGTATCTTTACCACCTATTAACTTTAGTTTGTCAAAAATGCACCCTTTCCTGCTTACTAAGTCCTTTTTTATATGATTTAGCAGCTTCCGCATATTTTTTCAGGTGTTTAGACAGCATAAATTAGCAAAACAACTTATTCAGTAGGTACATTAACCGTGCAATCCATGCTGTTGTTTACATTCGAGTATCTCCAATATGTTGGCGAATCTAGGTAACTAACCAAATCGTAAAATATAGCAATAAATTCTCAGACCAGAGTATTTTTACTTTTCAGGTAAATTAACAAACAGATGATTTATATGTATTTCAATGAAAACTGGACCCCTTTAGTTTAAAAAAAAAGATAATGACGTGGTAGAAATCTGACATAAAATGAAATAAACATTATGTCATTGTCTATTCATCCTCTTGTCATTTAAACAAACTCGTAAGATTCATAAGACTCCTGTGGAACACAAAAAAGTGTTATCACAATGTCTAAGTTGTTTGTTTTCAGCAAAAGTAATAAAATACAATATATTCCGTTTTCATGACTTTACAAAAAAAGGGAGAAAAAACAGAGTGAAGACGTACCTGTGCAGCTGTATTAGAATCCCCATTGCAGCAGTGTTTGTTTCCCCCCAGGGTGATAGAAGTATAGTGTTATAACTTGCATTAAGTAATAAAAATGAAAATATAAAAAAAGAAGCAGAAAATGTCAGACAAACTCCATATTCCTTAAACATACAAGTTTGTTTTTATTGGCAGTGTTCTCCAAAACCATACTGTAGGCTAGTCCTTGATTTCCTGAAGAAAACTAATAAAAATGGCCATATGTTTTTATTTATTTCGTTGTTCAAGTTTTTTTTTTTTTTTAAATGCTTATTAATGCGTAAATGCGTAATCAAAAGGTCGATTTTCGCACACTCCTCCTCAGCGTTGCCAAGTCTTACTAATACCGGCGGAAAATGTAAAGCTGCGATTTTCTAGGCCGATAAGATTAGGAACTACACTCCCATTCCGGCGTAATAGTCAAGGAAGTTTGCTGCCGTAACATGGACGCAGCAGGTGGAGTAATATCACGCAGCGCCTGAAATTAGTTCCCAGGTTAGAATTTGCACATGTGCTGCGTGATATTACTGCGCCTGCTTCGGCCATGTTACGGCAGCAAACTTCCTTGACTATTACGCCGGAATGGAAGTGTAGTTCCTAATCTTATCGGCCTAGAAAATCGCAGCTTTACATTTTCGGCTGGTATTAGTACACGATATAACTACAGAAGAGTCAAGTTTTAAATAGGACAAATATCGAAACTGTCATTTTTGAATGCGATGCTATTGGTCTAATAGGATTCAGTGATCTATGCTAAGCTAAGTGATATCCCCAGAACAGGAGAACGGCTGAATGGATTTCAAAACGGTAAAACTCAACTTATTAACTCGGGGGGGAGTTGGAGAATGAGCCTATTTCCAAAAAAAGTGGAGTGTTCCTTTAACACTGTTGCCGCGTGTTGCCACCCGTTGAAACTACCCCAATAACTTTATATTTATTCCCTGCAATGCAAACTGTACCTAGGGAACCCCTCGAAAAACGTGTATTTTACCCCCCAATGCAATTATTACTGGGGGACCCCTCAAAATGCCATTGGGCTAGTTTTGAGTAGCAAATTGGGCGGGTTTTGTTGTGAAAACCTGGCAACCCTGCTCCTCCTGCATCATCAAACATGGAGGAGAAAAAACTAATTCTGTTAATTTTAAATTAAATATTAAATGAAGTCGAGTTCCACAAGGAAAACATAAAAACATTCACTCCTGTCTCCTGAGAAGGATCGTGGAGTTTGTTAAAATTCGAGGTATGTTGTATTGTCTGAGTGCGAACAGCTGATTGGCTGTACGTCGTGATTGATTGTGTTGCGTCACTTTGTATTTTCACCATCAACTTTTTGTGCGCTTTTTACTAGCTTTGTATTACAAGTTAATGATATTGTTTTCTTTGATTCATCTGTTTTTATGCCCACGAATTGCCCTGTTTTTAGGAAGATCATTTCGCTTCTACTTATCCGTACGAGGTTTGTATGTAGTTTGCTAGTTCTCTTGTATGTGGATGGCTCATTACTCCAAGTAGGGCTCGCTGCAGCCTGCGGTGGACATCCAACCCCGCCCACATCCATGTGTGACGTCAGACACCACGCCCCCGTCAATGCGTCATCGTGTGACTCCCCTCTCCATCGGTAGTTTTAAAGCGGTGCATTTCAAAAAAATTCACGAAATTTAGCCATGTAAAGTAGCTCTTTCTAAATTCATGGACATTGATAACACCTGCAGTTTCTGTAACACACATGAGGAAGACTTGTGTCATTTGTTTTATAATATAAAACCTTTCTATTTCTGCAAAGAAATGTTAATTATATGCTTTCTTTAAAAGATGTTATCTGTACTATTCTTACTCATAAAAGTAAAATGATTGAGTATGTTGTTAACTTTTACATTTTACAAAAGTCTTTAAAACAAATGAATACATTTGTTGTCACATTTCACGGAGAACTTTTTTTCTGGTTATGCTCCCACAATATAATTTTTGTATATGTAAGGGAAAAGGAAGAACATTTGAACTATTGTTTAGTTGTTTCTAGGTTTTAATTTATTTTTTGTTTATTTATTTACTTTTTATTTATACGTTTATTTATTATTATTTTTCTCTCTATGGTATTAGTTTATTTTTATTTATTTTTTATTATTTTTCCCCCTCTTATTACATATTGTATTACTGTATACAGATTAAGCTTGTATTTTGTGTATCTGGATTTCTATTTCAATATTTTTGTAATGTCCAATTATTCTTTAATAAAATAATTTAAAAAAAAGAATCCCGATGTTGTACGCATGTGCAAGAATGGCGGAAGTATGTTGTATCGGGGATGTAAACAAAACAGTTTGTATTAAATAATACAAATTAAACCTAGGTCATCTTTCATATGGAACTAATTACATTCGAACAGCCGGTAAAACGCTTGCTTTGGTTGATTAAAGTTAGGAAAATGGTAATTGGTAATAAAACATTTAAACCTTACCCTATTTGTTTGTGTAATGACATAAATTCACGTTTATTAATCGATTTTGACATAGCTTAGACAAGATCAGATTTAGACGGACAATTAAGTTTTGTTATTGTAAAAGTAACACTTAGCATATTTTCATTTTCATCTAATTCTCTAAAGATATGTCCACAAATGTGAACATTGCTAATCATATTATCACTATTTTAATATGTGTTAATACTATTTAATATGTTGGATGTGTGACGTGTTTAAACATGGACGTGGCGTCTGGCGTCACACTTGGATGTGGGCGGGGTTGGATGTCCAACGCAGGCTGCAGCGAGACGCTACTCCATTTCTCTCAGAGGCATAAAGTACGCCGCCATAATTGCCAGACGTTGGTCTCTCCCAGAATCCATTTGGGATGTGTAATTATTGAAAATTATTATTAGGCAAAGTTTTAATTAGCATTTGAGGCCGTAGTAATTATACATTTCCATTTTGTGTGGCTGTTCGCGGTGTCACGGCTGACAGAAGAGAGAGAGGGAGAGAGGGTCCGAGGTGCTTGTTTTGGTGGTGAAGAAGCGTCTCTCATAGATATGCTGAACGACTCTGACACACTGCGATCAAATTATTGTGCTGTCATTCGTGCCACACGTTCAGAGACTTACGGATCATTTCTTTTAACACGAGTCATTAATTTGATATTAATTCAATTTGATAAAGCAAAAAGGACAGGTGATTAGGCTTATGCGTAATGTTAGAGACATTATTAGGCTAAAGCTTTGTTTTTATTACATTGCGTTTGTCTCTCGTCCTCCCTCTCACAATCTGTCTCTCTCCTCGCAATTCAGTATCAAAAAGTCTCTGCTTGAAGGATTTGCAACCCAAGCAGTTCTTTGGTTTGAAGATTTTATCTTCTCAAACAGTGCAAAAAGGGAATTTTTGTGGAGGACTGTTAAAATGTTCCTGTGGAAATGTCGTTTAAATTGGGAGTGAGCATATGAATGTTTTCTTCCTTTTGTCTATGTGTGAATGCATGCTGGGGATCTGATTTATGACAGTTGTGACAGACAGTCTGGAGTTGTTTCCTCTCGTCCCTCTGTTCGAGCTTTACAGCTTAACAGCAGCATAAAAACACTCATTTTAACTTTTCCACGGCTCCGAGCTCAGTGTTCAGTGTCGCCAGCGGTGCTTTTGTACTGTACTTACTGGTGCTTAAAACCGTACATTTGTCTTTTGTGAGATTTCAGTAAATACAGACGCTTTCAAAAGCCCAAGTCACATTGACTAGACACTGATTCTTGAGCATGATGACAAAACAGCCTGCAAAACTGACAAAATAACAGATAATGTGTATAAGGAATTATTTTAAATCGGCTCGATTTGTAGAGAGTCATTCACTTATCTTTGGGTGCAACCTCACGCTTCTTCCATTTTCTTACAGAATAGGTGTTTTTTTGTGTGTGCCTGGTCCTGTGTCAAAATAATGTGTCATATTTATAAATCTAGTATTTACTTCAATGAGCGAAGGAATTGAGACTACAACATGCTCTCAGAATGATTTTCAGCTGCATCTTTTGAATTGTCGTTTGAATGGTGTTGGCAACATATGGTGTTGGCAAAATAATCATATTTTGAATATCACACATATATGCTGAAGCTATTTTGGATTCTGTTGTTGCTAGTTGATAACCGGATCTACTTAAAATGAGGGATGTTATCTAGAAATCCTATCTAAAAAATATTTTTCAATTTATCTATATCATGGTTATGATTATATTTGCAGAAGCAATATTTACAGATATCGTTTTGTGTTTACAATCATCTGTGAAACCTTAGTACATTTTTAAAAATTGTAATTAAAATGATAAATGTATTTTTCTTACTATCAGGACATATATTTCCTTTTTTCCTCTTTATTTTTCTAATATACACTACCAGTCAAAAGTTTTTGAACAGTAAGATTTTTAATGTTTTTTAAAGTAGTCTCTTCTGCTCACCAAGCCTGCATATATTTTGTCCAAAATACATCAAAAGCAGTAAAATATTTTTAAAAATGTGAAATATTTTTACTATTTAAAATAACTGCTTTATATTTGAATATATTTTCAAATGTAATTTATTCCTGTGATTTCAAAGCTGAATTTTTAGCATCATTACTCCAGTCACACGATCCTTCAGAAATCATTCTAATATTCTGGTTTGTTGCTCGAAAAAAAAAAAAGTAATTTGTTGAAAACAGATTCAGTCTTTTTTTTTTTTTTTTTTTTTTGATGAATAGAAATTTCAGAAAAACAGCATTTATCTGAAATATAAATCTTTTGTAACATAAATATATCATCACTTTTGATCAATTTAAAGCATCCTTGCTAAATAAGTATTAATTTCTATCATTTCCAGCCAATAAATAAATACAAATTATACTAACTTTTGAATGGTATAGTTTATAATGTTACAATAGCTTTTTTATTTCAGATAAATGCTGATCTTTGAATCTACCTATTCATCAAAGAATACTGAAAACAATGTACTGAACTGTTTTAAATATTGATAATAATAATAATAATAATAAATGTTTTGAACACACATCATCATATTAGAATGATTTTTGAAGTATCATGTGACACTGAAGACTGAAGTTATGATGCAAAAAAATTAAGCTTTGATCACAGGAATAAATTACATTTTAAAATGTATTCAAATAGAAAGCAATTATTTAAAATAATTTCACAATGTTACTGCATTTGCTGTATTGTAGATCAAATAATGCAGGCTTAGTGAGCAGAGGAGACTAAAAAACATAAAAAATCTTACTGTTTAAAAACTTTTGACTGGTAGTGTATATGGGTTTATGCCGTCAGGGCAGCAGTAATCAGTAATACTATCCTACTTTTGATAAAATTAGGAGAAAATAATTATGTGTTAAGAATATTCAAGTTTAACTATTGCCTTTTTTCTAAACTAATGGAAGATAAAGTTATGGAGCATGTTTTGTCTAAACATTAACCACAGTTTCTCTCTCATTTCTCCTTTTTTTTTTACTCTGGATTTAGACCTGCAAAGTCCTGGAGATATGGAGGACACGCGGTCACGCCGTTGGCCCGATAGCGAGTCGATGTCTGCGCTGTAAGGCTCACAGGAGTGTAAACCGGTGCTGACAACAGTATCACTGATAGCACAGCCCTGAAAATGTATTCCCCATGAAGGTCACAGGCAGAGTATTAAGATGCCTGGCTCAGCCCTGTTAAAGCGCAGTTGCATCTGGCCGGTATAAATTCCATTTCCTGTCCTCATATCAGTCTAATGGTGCTTGCAAACACCGGAGCAGCTGTTTCCCTTCTGGCTGAGGTTCCCTGCCATACCCACTCTTGACCCAAACATATTGTGCAGAGAGCAGAGGAATGGCCAGAAAGCAAGAACAAATTAGAGCTTGGGAAAGAGAGAGATTTCTGGCATAGTTTCATTTCCCTCTCTATTAGTCCCTTCAGGAATACAATATTCCCTTTGTCTCTTGAGGTTGGCCCACATTCCTAGAGTGGCTGAAGGCTGTTGTGCTTTTCACTTCCTGTGGTCAGGCTAACTGCCAGGCGTCTCATGATACAGGTTCACCAAAAGTGTCCCATGGGTCATGGCCGGGCCTGTGAAAAAGACAGTATTTGGCAAACAACTCGCTGATTTAGATGATGAGCCAGTAGTCTGTGATTTGAAACGTTCTATAACTCAGAAGAAGAAATAGAGGTTTGAATGTGAAGTCTCGTTTCGGAGCGACTTTCTGCATCTAAACCGAGCGAGCTTTCATCACGTCTCGCACTTTCATCAAGGCTGATGTTATTTGTAAGGGAATTTGTGAGTTGATTGCAAAAGAGTCACAGAGGCAAGTTTCTTCATTCAGTCGAAATGCAAAGAAACAGGAGCAAATTGACCTGTATTCAGAAATCAAGCCTGATCTCATCTAGTTTGTTCTCGCCTGGTTCATTCACTCAATCACTTAGATCACGCTTTTCTTCACCTCTCTCTCTTCCTGATTGTCGGACCGGTAATCCAGCCATTTTCCTGTTTTTGTGCTCTGAGAGGTGTTTGTGTTCTTTGCTCTTCACAAAATGACTAAGACAAGTCTACCATCTTCCTCATACATTTTAAAGACTCAAATGGTGACTTCCTCAATTAATTAAGCACAGGATGTGCTGGAAACAGTCAGTGTAGCCAATTAATTTAAAAAAGACCCTGTTAAATGGTTTGATTACAAGTTTGATGTGTTTTCCAACTGAAACTCTTTGCTTCTTGGGCTCAAGATTGCTTGTCAGTGGATATTACCATATAAATATTAAGTTTTAATAATCATTTTAATTCTTTGAGAAAAGGAAAGTTGTAACAATAATGACAGAGGAGAAGTACTGCTGGAATCCCTTTTAGAACGTGTTTTTTCCCTGTAGGTGAACGAGAGAATCTACTCAACTTTAAAGAGATTGAGCATTTAAAGTAGCATTCAACAAAATTGATAATATAGTTAATATCTTGGTGTGAACAAGCGTTAAAGTGTTAGTTCACCCAGAATTGAAAATTCTGTCATTACTCACCCTTATGTCGTTCCAAATCCATAAGAATTTTAAGAATTTTAGATGAAATCCGAGAGCTTTCTGACCCTGTATAGACAGCAACACAACTGACACGTTCAAGGCCAAAAAAGGTAATACGGACATCATTAAAATAGTCAATGACATTTGTTGTTCAACCGTAATTTTTATGAAGCTACGAGAATTCTTTTTGTGTGCAATGCAACAATTTCTTCTCTTCCATGTCAGTGTCTGCCACTCGTTGACGAAAGTACCACACCACAGCCATGACACAACAAAGTTCTTACATGTTTGGAACAACATAAGGGTGAGTAATCAATGACAACATTTTCATTTTTGGGTGAACTAACACTTTAACTACTGGGGCCAACCACCCAAACCCTCTAGTCAGGATTTTGGAGTGAGACATAATGAAGGGAATTCAGCTTGTAATACCATATCTAAAGATTATTATTGTGTTGTAGCAATATCCTGAAATCAAAAAAACATTTCTGGTTACCTTATATTAACACTCTCTTCATCTGTAGTTAGCACTACCTTATTTCACTCTCATGTAGCAAGTCATGCTTTTCTTGTTAAATGAACAGTAAATACTGCTATGAATACATATAGTTATTACTTATATAAGTTACTTATTTAAGTTATGAGTCGGATGATCTGTGAAGTAGCAAGCCAACCAGTTACCACTATGCTAACTGGGTACATCATAAGCATTTATGTCTGTTCTGGCTAGTTTTTTAAGCTAATGGAATCAACAGTGGACTAAATTTTGCATTACACGGGCAGGTGGTAGTATGAGAAGGAGTCTTTCCTCAGCTAATTGAACAAATTTGTGTTCTGTGTTTTTGGCATGCTTGGCTATAAAGGAATGCATATATGCATTTAAAATATTGGTCCAAACTGCTGTCCCACAATCAAAAAACACGTTTAAAAATCAATTAAGTTATCAAATCTTAGATGTTTACTAAGATCCTTTTATTATCTATTGAAATAATATTTAAAATATTTGTAAGATTAATATATACTGTATAAAGTCATCATTTATTGGGAGGTGGCTGTCCTGAACCCTAACCCTAAATTCTATTTTTGAAATATTGAAATACTTTTTGTATCTTTTTTTTTCATTGTTGTTTTTAAAAGTATCATTTTGATTCTTTTAAAAAGTCAAAAAAAAAAAAAAAAAAAAAAAAAGATACATGGTGAATAGATGTATAGGCCTATCATTTTGGAACGTCATTACCAAACAACATTTTTTTCATCAATTAAGCACACTTTTTTTGGGAGTTATTCCGTAACATTTAGACTAACATTTAGACTTTTTAGCACAGTTCTGAACAGTTGTACACATATAAAAACTAAATGACTTAGTTTTTATATGTGTACAACTGTTCAGAACTGTGCTAGCTAACCATGTACTGATTAGCATTTTCAAATGCATCTAAAATTGTCACTACCAAAACAGTCACGACCGAAACATCATTCTTTCTATCATTGCTGGTGCATCATTGTAGTGTTAATTTCGTCAGACGAGACGAGATGAAATATGTTCGTCAACAACCTTTTTTTTCATGACTAAGACGAGACGATGACAAGACTGCACCACTGTCCAAAAACGCTGACTAAGACTAAATTAACATGCATTATTGTTGACGAAAAAAGACGAGACGAAAATGTTTTGCATAAAATAAAAACTAAGATAAAATCTCTCTTCATTTTCGTCTACAATCGTCTCTGCTTTTTCATCAGCTGTTACGGCTTTAAAATATTCAAACTGGCTGGCGCTGAGCCAGAGACGGACGAGCTCTTCATTTTACTGAAATGTGTATCAGTAATAATCTCAGTAATAATGTGTTATTTTAAAAAAAGACTACAATTTTTTGACTAAACCTAGACTAAAATATATTGAGTTCTTTTTTGACTAAAACTAGACTAAAATTAAAAGACTTTTAGTCGACTAAAACTTGACTAAGATACCTTGAGTTTTCTTTTGACTAAAACTAGACTAAAATGACGAGACTTTTCGTCGACTAAAACTTGACTAACAAAAAAAGATATGTGAATGACTAAATATGACTAAAACTAACAAGGACATTTGGCACAAGACTAAGACTAAATTAAAAATAGGTGACGAAATTAACACTACATCATTGCATTGTTTTAGTAGTGTTTTAGTATGCAAGGTAAAATTCTGTAATGTGATATGATCACAACCAAATTATTGCAGTCACTATGGGATGTTTTGTCAAAAATAAAATATACCGAATTATCAACTTTATGCCTTTTACAAAGAAAATTTGGATTCAAAACACAACAATTCTCATAAATGACACTTGAAATATTGTTCAAAATGTATTTGTTATTGATTTACCTCTAAAAAAATTTTTTATAAAATTGTAAAAAACAAATAGATATATTTACAATGTAGATGTAAGCACAATCTTAATAGGTCAATATAACCCTTTTCAATTAAATTATTATTACAGTGTTTTGGTAGTGACAAATTGGGGAGAGGACAAATATTCCAAAACTTTCTGAAAATACAAAATGAGAATTAACTGCACAATTACTACTAATGTGTACCTTGGATATTATGCAATTTGCATACATACAATTCTTTCAACTCAACACTTTGGACCAACTCTGTAGAAGGGCTCACATAAGATTGATGTTGGTCATTTGAGCTAGATGAGCATATGGATGGCCTCAGAATCACTCTAGTTTTGATTTTATGGAATCTTTTTAGTGTAGAAATATCTAAAACTATGACATCCTGAACAGGACAAAGATTGTGGCAGTATTGTCCACTCAGCCCAACAACATAGTTTTTGGGCTGAGTGGACAATACTGCCACAATCACAGGACACTTCTCTGCTCCATTCACGCAAGTCACGCTGCAACTAGAGTAATGCAGCGCCAACTGGAGCCTACAGCTAATTGCTTTGTTTTTGCACCCTGTTACTGCTGTCTAGGGAGCATTCTGTCTGCGTACTCCTGTACTTGGATCTCACAATTACTGTCAAAAAGGCATTCATTTCCAGAGAGGAAATTTTCTTTAAAAAAAAAAAGACGCTTGGAATTTCTTCAGCTGCCAGTGACGGTGTAAATAGTCGGCGTCGACATGTGCTAGTATTTAAATGGTTTTGCATTAGGGAAGTTGAAGTCTAATCCAAAACCACTGAAGTGTCCAAGCGAAGTGATTTGAAAAGCCAAAGCCATTTAGATCTGCTCCTCACAGATACAGAGCTCTTGAGCAACCCTCAGAGAACTCGCAATTTAC
The DNA here is from genome assembly GCF_049309525.1 of Garra rufa. Taxonomy (NCBI): domain Eukaryota; kingdom Metazoa; phylum Chordata; class Actinopteri; order Cypriniformes; family Cyprinidae; genus Garra; species Garra rufa. The sequence goes on along the minus strand of NC_133368.1, from coordinate 6,377,613 downwards.
GCCACTGGAAGATCGCTTACGTTCTTCACACAGCCATTTGGGTGAGAAAATGCAGAAAAGGGATTTTCCACCACACATAATTTACAGCCTAGATTACCAACATGTGTTGTTTTGTGGTGCCTCGTGATAACGGAATAAATAAATATTTAAATATATAAATAGGCAAAATAAAGGGGGAAATGCCTTCCACCGGTTTGGCGCAGTTCAAACCGCACCGAGAGCAGGAGATGGAGTCGCTGTGGAAACCGATGCCGTTGACATGTTGTCGTGCGGGAGCCAGACGGCGCAAGATTCTGCCATTCGTCGCTCTCACGCACCCGCCGCATTAATCCGCTCTGTTGGAGAGTCTTATCCTGCTTGTTAACAGGGTGTAAATTCAAATCCTCTCCGGTTAAAATGCATACAGATAGACTTCCTGGGCTGGGTTTGAGGGGGCTTCCAGAGGGGTGTCCTCAGGAAAATCATTGACGCCAATTGCCAACTTGATACAAACAGTTGCTATGGCAACCTCCCACACAGTAACGTGGGTCAGATCTCTCTGGCCTGATTGGCGGCTGAGAGGGCCAGGAATATTGGCCTTTTCCAAATAGTGCGGTGAGCTCATGTTGGAACACGCCGTGGAAAACGGGAATACAAAATAATTGGTGTCTGAATGCAGTTTCGCTGTCTGACGGACAGAGCACCAGTCTGAACTATTCCACTGCATTTGTTCGTATTATAACACATACACAATGCTAAACATCTCCGAAAGGTTTTATGGTGTTTGTGCAACAAAGCATAATTTGTTCCTGCTTAACTAAACACTCAGCTGGCTCGATGTGAAACTCTAAAATGTTTATAACCTGGCATATTGAGATGCATTCCTCTCTGCAAAACCAAATAGACAGATCGTTATTGTATTCTGATAACCGTTTGCTGTCAGTGCCAGTGAAATAAAACTAAAAATAGGTTGTGGACACAAATATTTAAAAAGCTAGCTAGCGTCAGATGGTTTCATAACCTCACTGGTGGAATTTGGCTGTAATGGGCATTCAAGAGGACTAGTCCATTTAGCTGAGGGTGTTTCTTTCAAAAACCCGTTCAGAGAGATTAATATGCATATTCAGAACAGTAAAATGCCTTTTTTAAACAATCGGACAGTTGAAGTGAAACACAGCAGGACGTGGGGCTGCTCCATCTTGTTGTTGACTCGGGAAGATAAGTGGTGAGAACATGCAGAACCGTGTCCGAGCGAATGTAAACAACATGACACCTAGCACTGCGGTGCTTAGACTCGCCGGCGTTCCTTTCCTTCTGTCTCACTCTCTTTCATACTTAGCCGCCCGTCTCCCCTGCTGTTAACGTGTATGTTTCAGTTAGCAGGTCTGAGTAGGATGCATTGCAGCACAGTTTATCCTAGATCCCCGGAGAGGGCCCATATGTCGCTTGTACTGTAACTTGCAGGGAAGTTTGCTGAACTTGGGCGTACATGTTTATGATCCTATTTTGGTCTGAAAACTCTGGCAAATCATTCAGATATAAATCTGTCCTGTTTTGAAACTCCAATCGCAAATGAGATCTCTTTCATATCTCAATTGTTTCTCTTAGACAGTAATGAGATTAGTGGAGATTTAGGCTTAATTCTCCTGCTTTTCAGATTTTTCCTCCTGAGAAAAGGACTATACTAATCTCAGTCTTCACAAGTTCCACAACAGTTGTCAACAAGACATTACCAACTTGTTTTTTTAAAAGGGGACATCAGATGCAAAATTCACTTTTCATGGTGTTTGCATAAAAATGTGTCTTAGCAGTGTGTGGACAAAACCACCCCACATAGATAAAAATGCATTCACTCCTTTTTTTTAAACCCTAAAAAACCTAAAGTTTCAATTATCAAGTCGCTTATGCTCCGCCCACAGCCGCTGATAGACTGTCCTGTATTATCATATTTCCTCCCTCAGCCAGTTGTACGCTGTCTGTCATTTTCTCCACGCTCGAGCAGCTGTAGCGACAACAATGTCTTGTAAGCAATGCAGGTTTTTTGTAGTTGGATGTAAAAGTGAACATAAGAGTCTCCTTTGTCTCCTGACATCAGAAACACTGACGACGCAGTGGATTATTTTTGTTATAGACGGTAACGCGCCACCAAATACACAAAAACCGTAAGAAAGGGGTGGGGTATGAGCCATGCACCGAAACGGGATGCTGTAAACAGAGCTGTTTTTGCTATGTAAAAAGGATGTTGTTTTACATGACCATGGAGGAATTTTAACCAAAATATGTTACAGACATTTCATAAAGACCCTAAAGAATCAAACCAACTTGTTGAAAATGGGCATCCGATGTCCCCTTTAATATAAACGCTAAAGATTCCTCTTTAGGATCAAATTACATAAGCTGTGTTAGCAAATTATAACATTTCTAACTGTAAATCAGTAATACAAGGCATTTGTTTCTATTTTTTTGTGTAGAAGAAATTGTTGGAGAAATACCTTTGTGTACAGTTGGTATTTTGTACTATCCTGAAACCTAAATGTTCTTTGCAAAGGTTTAACAAATAACTATTCTGACTATATCATGCAGGTCTTTGTGATGGCTTTAGTCTTTGTAAAAGGTAAAACTGATTTGATACAGTAAAAAAAAAAGGTATTCAAACTCTTTGTTTAGTCAATTACAAGGCTATTAAAGCGCTTTCTTCCTGTCAGGCTGTAATCTGAGAGTGTGATGGGTGAACTTGGAGCTTGTTTTATGAGAATCAGAATCAGAATCAGAATGAGCTTTATTGCCAGGTATGTTTGCACATACTAGGAATTTGTTTTTGTGACAGAGCTCCACAGTGCTACAGAAAGACAGTGACAAGACGATACATATTATAAAAAGAACAATATAGAGGTATACAAGACAGACAATGTGCAAAAATAGCAAAGACATTTGAATGGAGTAAGTATGTGCTTTAAATAAATAACGGAAAAATGAATAAAGAATGTATAGTGTTGTATGTTCCACGATCAAGTGTTCATGAGATGGATTGCCTGAGGAAAGAAACTGTTTCGGTGTCTGGTCGTTCTAGTGCTCAGTGCTCTGTAGCGCCGACCGGATGGTAACAGTTCAAAAAGTGAGTGTGCTGGATGTGAGGGGTCCAGAGTAATTTTGGCAGCCCTTTTTCGTACTCTGGATAAGTACAGATCTTGAAGGGTAGGGAGGGTTGTACCAATGATTCGCTCAGCAGTCCGGACTATCCGACGTAGTCTTCTGAGATCAGAATTGGTAGCTGAGCTGAACCAGATGGTAATTGAAGTGCAGAGGACGGATTCAATGATGGCAGAGTAAAACTGTTTCAGCAGTTCCTGTGGCAGGTTGAGCTTCCTCAGCTGGCGGAGGAAGTACAGCCTCTGCTGGGCCTTTTTCACAATGGAGTCTATGTGAATGTCCCACTTCAGGTCATGAGAGATGGTATTTCCAAGGAACCTGAATGACTCCACTGTGTTTACAGTGCTGTTCATGATGGTGAGTGGGGGGAGAGCAGGGGGGGTTTTCCTGAAGTCTATGATCATCTCCACAGTTTTGAGCGTATTGAGCTCCAGGTTGTTATGACTGCACCAGACAGCCAGCTCTTTTACCTCCTGTCTGTAAGCAGACTCGTCACCGTCCTGAATGAGGCCGATAAGTGTGGTGTCGTCTGCAAACTTCAGGAGCTTGACAGAGGGGTCTTTGGAGGTACAGTCGTTAGTATACAGGGAGAAGAGCAGTGGGGAGAGGACACAACCCTGAGGGGCGCCAGTGCTGATAGTCCGGGTGCTGGATGAGAATTTTCCCAGCCTCACTAGCTGCTGTCTGTCTGTCAGGAAGCTGTTGATCCACTGACAGACTGATGTGGGCACAGAGAGCTGAGTTAGTTTGGGCTGGAGGAGGTTTGGGATGATAGTGTTGAAGGCTGAACTGAAGTCCACAAACAGGATCCTCGCGTAAGTCCCTGATTTGTCCAGATGCTGCAGTATGAAATGTAGACTCATGTTCACTGCATCATCTACAGACCTGTTTGCACGATAAGCAAACTGCAGGGGGTCCAGTAAGGGTCCGGTGATGTCCTTCAGATAAGCCAGAACCAGTTTCTCAAACGACTTCATGACGACAGATGTTAGCGCCACAGGTCTGTAGTCGTTAAGTCCTGTTATTTTGGGTTTCTTTGGAATGGGGATGATTTCAGAACGTTTGAGAGAGGCGGGGACTTCACACAACTCCAAAGACCTATTGAAGATCTGTGAGAAAATGGGTGCCAGCTGATCTGCACAGGTTTTCAGACAGGCTGGTGTGACACCGTCAGGGCCTGGTGCCTTTCTTCTTTTGTTCTTTTTGAAGACCTTGCGTACCTCATCTTCACTGATTTGAATGGGAGTTGCAGGAGTGGGGGAGAGGGGTGATGTTGGAGGTGTAAATGGTGTCTTATCAAACCGACAATAGAACTCGTTCAGATCGTCTGCCAGTTGCTGATTCTGCAAAGTGCTGGGGGATGATGTCTTGTAATTGGTGATTTGTTTTAGACCTTTCCACACTGATGAAGAGTCACTGGAATGAAATTGGTTCCTTATCTTTTCAGAATAATTTCTCTTTGCCACTTTGATCTCCTTTTCCAGTGTGTATTTGGCCTCTTTATCAACAACATCTTAGTGTCAATTAACACAAAACATGTTTTCTATTCCACTGCACTGCTTTTTAATTTTTCTTTGTAAAAATGCACTAGATGAATGTATTTTGAATGTATGTTGCTCCACGTCGAGCGTCTTGACACCATGTCAATGTGTTCCGAGATCATGGGAAGCCTAGGCCTTCTTAAAACATTTTGTTTAAAAACGCATCTTTTTCTCTCCGTTTTGGCCTTCGGTCCACACGAGATGTGATTTTTGTTGAGAAAAACTAAGCTTTCTGAAAACGATCTCCAAAGAGATTTGAAAATCAATTTGAAAATGCCAGTTTTGCGTTGTAGTGTGAACTGTGAAAATGGAGGTATTTGTTGGGCACGTTTAGCCATGTGACACTTATTGTACCGATAGATATCTATGTTTATACCGGTATTGTGCCTGTTTTGTGCTATTCACTTCCACACTTTTGCTAAAATACATTACTTTGTACACTCCTCATATAGCAGTCCTGAAAAGATGACAGTTTACTCACAATTGCTTTCCTGCGGCAGAACGTTAGAGCACTTGCATTTTTAGATCAAACATATAATTGTGAGTGAGTGCAAACCTGGACACGTCAGTGAATAGTGAGATATTTTCCTTAAAAAAAAAAATTATCCTACCAAAAGAGTTGCATCAAAATGTATGTCTGTATCATCTCAGTGACTTTTTATAAGGCTTTACGCATATGCAGCAAGGTCCATTTAGCGTTTTCCTGCATTTCAGTGGATGAGAGCTTTTTAGAAAACCGTTAAAACAGTAGTGTGGATGCTGGATGGAGATGCTGGATGTTTTGAAATGAAAACGCCATGTTCAAATGCATGCAGATTAATGTAGATGTAACCCTATTGGACCTTTCTTTTCAAGCACTATTGTGCACAAGTCTGCATGGACACAAAAAAACGTCATTACTTTGTCATCAGCGAACTGTGTTGATGGTGAAAAATAAGGTTGTGCAGACAATCCACAAACCAGGGTGGAACTTGGATGAGTGAAATATACTTTTGGTTACTTTTCACTCCAGTGCTTTGCATTTTGAGCTGTGTATGAATGTTCCCATACACAGCCAAATGTCCTAAAAGGAAAATAATGCGACCTAACAAGCAGAAAGACAGAGTGAACATATGTACAGCTGTTCATCTGTGGAGCGAGCCGAGAGCTTCAGTGTGCTCAAACAGATGCCGAACTTGCTTTGCTTGCACTTGAAAAGTACAAAAACTTTGGTTATACAATGCGGCAGGGTTGTAGAAAGTGTCTAATGTGTCTAGTGTGGTGGCTAAGGCTAGTACAGAACATTGTAGAAAAAGAAATATCTCAGTAGTGCATTTTCCTCTGGGCTGTTCTTCTGCAAATACAGAAAGTAATAGTGTTATTTGTCTGATTATCGCTGTCAGAACTTCACTCACTCACACAGAGCTGTCTGTCCTCTCCCCAGTTATGAATTAAATGTGTAATGTCTCACTGTTCAGTATGTCTCCCTAGCAGCTCATAGCCGTGGTTTGGGTTTCTTATGTTTCAGCATAAAGCCCATGTGGCGTTCCTCAGAGGACTGGATCGTATGGCCCTTCTGTGATGTGAGTAATTACGCCTGAGCTGTGAGAAATGATTATCACCTGGATGCAGATTGCATTTCAGCATCTCAGGTTCCTCATTTATGAGCAGTTTAACTCCTAATGCTGGTTTCTTTCACTAGTTTCACAGTCTAAAGAATGTCTGAAATCCCGCTCTTGCTTTTTATCAATGCATAGACAGTCTGCTGATCTGTATTGCTGGGTGTTTGGTTACTCTACAAGCCATCCCTAATGCCCTTGAAACATTCCAGGTTTGGAATTTTAAACAAACATTGGGTGAGAGAGAGCTAAAGAGAGGCACAATCCTTTTAGAAAGCGGAGATATATGAGGTTTCCAACAGCAAACACACTGAGAGTTCCTGAGGCGCTGGGCCGTCACCTCTCCGAGTCTCATTAGGGCTGAAAAATGTCACCCTCATTAAAAATGCAATTAGACTTAATTGAGGTCTAAAGTAAAAATAAACGACAGGGTCATGTTTATTATTTTACTCTCACCTCAGACATTTTTTCAGTCCTCACCAATTTTCTCAATTGGATTTTCTTCTTGAGTGTGTTTTCTTTGCCTGAGTGGCCTTCTCACTTTTATCACTTCGCTGAGAGACTGAATTATTCTTTACCAGCCAAATGAGTGGAAGCTTCATCATCTGTAATGTTTGAACATACACACCCTGCACTTACATTCATCCACAATGTCTCCAGTTGGAAGTGTGAAGGGTTTTCCCTGCTCGGCAGGTTAACATTTGGTGCTGTCTCTTCTGGTATTTTTCAGATTTTCTGAATTAAAATCACATCAAATGTGTAACCATCAATTCACATATTAACAAGTTGTTCTTTTCCCAAATAGAAAACAGTTTTAGTTATTTAAATGTGTATATGACTTTCTTCTTTCAGACGAATACAATCCGAGTTATATTAAAAAATGTCCTGGCTCTTCCAAGCTTTATAATGGCAGTGAATGGCTGTTGAAATTTTTATAGTCCAATAAAGTGCATCCATCCATCATAAAAAGTACTCCACATGGCTCCAGGGGTTAATAAAGGCCTTCTAAAGTAAACTGATGCATTTGTGTTTTAGGGGAGAGTGGGGTAAGTTGACCCACCCCTTGTATATTGGCAACTGTACACTTTTACTGCCATGTGACCATGTATTTTGAAACCACCCATCATGCCAAAATGTAAAACGAAGAAACACATGGGAGGAGTGGAAATCATTTAGCGAAATATTAGTCAGAATTGGTAAGCTAGCTATTTTTTTCCAAAATGCCAGCTATGGAGCAAAGCGAGCCAAATGCTGTGGGATAAGTTGAGCCAACACTTTAACTTACCCCACCATAAGGCAATGAAGTTAAGTTAAATCTCTAGTATAAACGGGTATTTAATTGTGATATTACGCAACTGGTTTCGTTTATCAAGAGAGCAAAACCGGTCAAAATTAGAATTACAAAACAAGGATTTGTAAAGAAAAAATGTTGGAGGAATTCGATACAAGCAAAGTGGAGACAAAACTTGGTTCTTGGTTATTTTCATTCGAGTTTACGGTACACCTACATCCTACCTCATCCACTGGAACACCACTCTATGATGGATGCACATTCTTTTTTGGGCTTCAAAATCTTAAACCCCATTCACTGCCTTTGTGAAGCTTGGAAGAGCCAGAACATTTTTAAATATAACAATTGTATTTGTCTGAAAGAAGAAAGTCATATACACCCTAGGATGGCTTGAGGGTGTGCAACCTATGTTTGGAACTTCCTAAAGAACAGTATATCCATCAACTAAAAATTCATTACATTGCCGCACTAGCATTTCTAGCTTCTAGAAATATTGTCTGTTGTAAACAAGCTATGTGTGATTATCGTCACTTTTGTTTTGTGTCAGTCTTGCCAGGTTGAGTTGATGTTTGGAAAATCATATCAGCCTTCTGGCCTCTAATGTTTTTCAGGTCCTGGTTCAGAGTTCCTTGAAATATGCTCCATCCATGTTGAAGATATAGATGCCATGTTGAATTTCCACCATTGATAAATGAAGTTTTGACTTAACCTTTTGCATTTGAATCACACCCTGTCTCTGCTTTCATGCCAAAGAAAAATGTCTGAGGCTTACTTACCCTCTGTCCCAAATTCCCTCCATAGGTTGAGTTCTCTGGCACAGACCCATCTTTCCTGCATACCCAGCAATCCCAGGCCCAGAAGACTGTCAGGGTAGTACTTTTATTCTGTGGCACTATCAGCACTAGAGGAAGACAGCGGTGAAATTTGCCGTGAATCAGCACTGTGCGTGCTAATGTCTCAGATCCCCTCCCGTCCTCATTTCCTGTCCTGAGAGAACCAGGCCGCACTGTGACACTTCACTCCTCTGTAGTCAGCAGACGAGCAGGTCTCTTTCTCTCGCTGTCTCTCTTATCTCTCAGCCCAGTCACAGCCTCACACACACAAATCACTTTGCCCCATTTGAGTTTCCAAGGAAAAGCCAGAAAAGACACACTTGACTGAAAGTTGGCTTTTCTAATGGAGACTATCTATGCCACCCCACAGAGGGAGATTGTACATTTAAAAAGAAGTTCATGGGAAAATAAAACTAAAATGATGATTGCTTTCAATCTGTTTTAGTCTTAGTTTTTAGATGGGAATGTTCTAAAATCTAAGCATTTGTAGATTTGAACATATATGCGACCCTGGACCACAAAACCAGTCTTAAGTTGCATGGGTATATTTGTAGCAGTAGCCAAAAATACATTGTATGGGTCAAAATGATCGAATAAAGGTCATGTTCCATAAAGATTTTTGGTAAATGTCCTACTGTAAATATATCAAAACTTTTTTTTTATTAGAAATATGCAGTATTTAGATTTTTTTGCACCCTCAGATTCTAGATTTTCGAATAGTCGTATCTCGGCCAAATATTGTCCAATCCTAACAAACCATTCATCAATGGAAAGCTCAATTATTTAGAAGATGAATAAATATCAATCCCGAAAAATTTACCCTTATGACTGGTTTTGTGGTCCAGGGTCACATATAACAATTTGCTCACAATATTAACACTGATTAAAAGAGAGTCAGTGATGTTGCATGGGAAGCTTCAAAACCCTTCTGAATGGCCAAATAGAGCATTCAGTCACATGGACATCAGCTCTTGCAGCCATATGTGGTGGTCAGTTCCCATACAAACGGGCTGTTTTTCTCATCTCTCATAATGACCCTTGTTGGCTTTCATAGTCGTTACCCACATGGTCTGCTGTAGCTCATTTCAAAGCTTTCTGTGTAAACCCTCCACAGGTGATGAGTTGTAGAGGCAGTAAAATGCACTGGGCTGTGACCAGTTTGGACTAGTTCAAGTCCGACTGGGCCCATTATCAGAGCCGCTTCTCTGAATCGCCAGCAATAACAGAGGAACACTAGTTCAAACTCTGTGCTGGGAAAGGTCAAAGGTCGCAAAGATGACTCAAGAATTGTGTTGACACCAGGGAAGTGTGGTAAGGCAATCATTTTCATACCACATCTCTACCAAATTATATTGTAAAAACTCATTTTCTTAATCAGTATTTCTGGCACATATTCAAGTCAAAACATCCTTAAAACAAGATAAATTAACTTGAGAAACAAAATTGTATAAGACAAATTTGTTTACAAATAAGCTTTTTCTTATTTTAATTATAAATCTTACAAACTATATGATTTATGCTTAAAACAAGAAAAAAGTTTGCCAGTGGACTGGTAAAAATAAGCAATATATTACCCAGTTTTGCTTCATAAATCAATGTAACAAGACAAAAATACTGATTAAGATCTGATTTTTGCCCAAGCATTTTTAAAGGGATAGTTCACCCAAAAATGAAAAAATCGCCACATGATTTACTCTCCATCAAGCAGTCCTAGATGTATATGCCTTTTTTCTTTTGGAGTTATATTACAAAATGTCCTGTCCTTTAAGATTCTGAAGTCCAATAAAGTGCATCCATCCATAAGAAAAGTTCTCCACATGGATCCAGAGAGTTAACAAAGGCAAATTGATGTGTTTGTGTGTGAAAAATATCCATATTTAAAACTTTATAAACCGTAATTTCTAGCTTTCGCCAACAGTCGTACACACGTTCAGGAGACAGAGCAAAACAAAAGACCAGTCACGTATTAGAAGTACAAAATGATTTCTGAGGATTTAGATATAAGCCAAGAGGAAACTGATTTTTCTTTCCTGTAAACAAAACTTGTTTCTCGCAAGACTAGCATATTCTCACCAGAGCTTATGCTACACCTACGCCATTCTCTCATGAATGCGTGTACGACAGTTAGCAGAAGCAAGATTATGGTTTATAAAGTTTTAAATATTGATATTTTTCTTACAGAAAGGCATTGATTTGCTTCAGCATCAGAGCGGTGTGGAGTACTTTTTATGATGGAAGGATGCACTTTATTGGACTTTAAAATCTCAACAGCTATTCACTGCCTTTATAAAGCTTGGAAGAGCTAGAATTTTTTTTTAAATGAATCTGTTTGGCACAGTTATTTCTTAACAGCCAGTCACCCACCATTTAGCGAGATTTTTGTCTTTAAAGAGGTAAATGAGTTTAGAATGGAGCCTTTGGCACCTCAGTTGTTCTGCTGTTGTTTTCAGATCCAGCCCACAACACATGGGGTTAATCACCTGATTTAAGGCCCTGATGTTAAGTCTTGTTGGAGTAGGAATATGACCCAGATGGGTCATTCTATTATCTAATAAAACAGCACCTCAGTCTCAGCTGCCCCCAAACTCATCCAAACATCTGCATGCAGCCGCGCACCAATCTGCATAAGCTAATTACAGCTAATCGCATTCAGTAGGAGATGGAACTGTTGAAAAGACCTTTAAAAATATTGGCACTGTTCTTCCTTGATGACGTTCATTAGCCCATGGTGTTTTTGTTGCTCAACGTGAGAGTGTTTTACTTGGTCTGTGTGTGTGCGTGTGTGTGTGTGTGTGTGTGTGTGTGTGTGTGTGTCTGTTTGAATATGTTTAGTTTTAATTGCTGAAAGCAAATTTAGGTTTGAAGATTGCTCCCAGGTTGTCCAGAGTTCTCCATGGCAACACCAATCAAATTATAAAAAGTGTATTAAGAATCAGCCTCAGATTCATCGCCATTTTAATAAGCCTCACATTTACCGCTGAGAAAATAGAGGGACCACAGATCGCTGGCTAATCTTACAGTTATGTAGCGCCCGTGACATTTCTCCAAGACATCTCATATAACCTAAGCCTTCCCTGTGCATTGTTGTGTTGACTTTTTTAATATAACCTCTACCTAGAGACCCGAGCCTTCAAAATAAATGTGTTGTTCAAAACAAACAGGTCAAACTGTATTACTAAACCCATAAAGTGTTATACAGTACTCCAACCCAGACAGTACAAATACAGGATTATATCACTAAACGGATAGTTCAGCCAAAAATTAAAATTCAGTCATTAATTTCTCACCCTCATGTCATTCCAAACCTATAAGACCTTCGTTCATCTTCAGAACAAAAATTAAGATGAAATTTGATTAAATCTGAGAGCTTTCTGACCCTGTATAGACACAAACGCAACTACCACGTTCAAGGCCCAGAAAAGTTGTAAGGACATCGCTAAAATAGTCCATGTTACATCAGTGATTCAACCGTAATGTTATGAAGCTGTGAGAATACTTTTTTGTGTGCAAAGAAAACAAAACTAATGAGTTTATTCAACAATTTCTTCTCCTCTGTGTCAGTCGTCGCAATGTGTTCAGGAGAGTACCACAACGCATGTGACGCACATACAGTTGAGGTCAAAAGTTTACATACACCTTGCAGAATCTGCAAAATGTTAATTATTTTACCAAAATAAGAGGGATCATACAAAATGCATGTTATTTTTTATTTAGTACTGACCTGAATAAGATATTTCACATAAAAGATGTTTACATATAGTCCACAAGAAAAAATAATAGTTGAATTGATAAAGATTGCCCTGTTCAAAAGTTTACATACACTTGATTCTTAATACTGTGTTGTTATCTGAATGATGCACAGTTGTTTTTTAGTGATAGTTGTTCATAAGTCCTTTGTTTGTCCTAAACAAAGTTAAACTGCCTGCTGTTCTTCAGAAAAATCCTTCAGGTCCCACAAATTCTTATGGTTTTGCAGCATTTTTGTGTATTTAAACCCTTTCCAACAATGACTGTATGATTCTGAGTTAAATTCATGGTAAATTTGACTTTTTTTTTTATACATGTATAGTATCTTCTGTAGTTTCTGAAGGGCAATGTTTTTTTGTTTTTGTTTTTCGACATATTTTCATTCTATTCAAAAGTTTACACCCAGGGCTTTTAATGTATAGTTTCCTTCTGGAGCATCAGTGAGTGTTTGAACCTTCTGTTATAGTTGCATATGAGTTCCTCATTTGTCCTCAGTGTGAAAAGATGGATCTCAAAATCATACAGTCATTGTTGGAAAGGGTTCAAATACACAAAAATGCTGAAAAACCAAAGAACCTGCAGGATTTTTCTGGTTTCTTAGTTTAACTGTTCAGGAAAAACATTCATTCATTCATTCAGGTATTAACACAGTATTAAGAACTTTTGAACAGGGTCATTTTTATAAATGCAACTATTATTTTCTCTTGTGGACTATAAATAAATGTCTTTTACATGAAATATCTAATTCAGGTCAGTACTACATAAAAAATAACATGCATTTTGTATTATCCCTCGTATTTTGGTAAAATAATTAACATTTTGCAGATTCTCCAAGGTGTATGTAAACTAGTGGTGGGCCGTTATCGGCGTTAACGTGCTGCGTTAACGTGAGACTCTTATCGGGCGATAAAAAAAATATCGCCGTTAATATATTCTCAAAGTTGGGTTGGGAGCTGGGTCTAAACTACGCAAGATATGATGACTTTCACCTTGATATTTTAGCGCGGATGACGTATACCTAGTCAAATTGCACTGTAGGGGGCGAGAACGAGTCTTCAACTTCTGTGAAATTACCACATCAAATGAGACGTGCAAACATGGATGCAGTTATGAAGCCGCTTCAGGGCAGGTTCGTGCGTTGCTAGACCCTTTTTACTGGGGCACGTGCCCCAGTGAAAATCTGCTGTGCCCCAGTAAAATCTCAAGTTTGAGTTATAATTTACTTTGATAATCCCGAAATAAAGACATTAAACTATATGCAACAACTGAATTGACGCTTCTAAAAGCAACGCAGTTTAATCGAAGACTATGCACGCAGAAATCCATGCTCGTGCGCGTCTGTGTATTTAACGGCAATGCGCACGTCGTGCAGCCTTTTGCGCAGAAGTACTTGGTTACACAAGTTTGTATAGTTAAATGTGTTGTAAATGCAATTGTCAAGCATTTTGATGTGATGCATTTTGGAAACAGGAGATGAGCGCCTGGTCTAATGCGCCACCTGACTTGAGAAACCCGTTCTCAAAGACTTACTTTTAGTCATTATTTAAGTAGCACACATATTCTGAAAATGCCTTCATCAGAATTCAAATTAGCCATTTTAATCTAGATTAATCTAGATTTAATTCCAAGATTTAATCTAGATTAAAAAAATTTATCTATGCCCACCCCTAATGTAAACATTGTGTTATCAGTACTTGAAGTACACTAACTCTATCTAAAGTAACCTTTAATGTTCAAAATGTAATACAAAAGATATTTAATTATCTTCAGGAACATGACAGCATTGAAACCTAAAGGTTGAAAATGGTTTAAGTTTAATATGGCACTCGCCTCCATGCGCTGGTTACAAATAGTTAGTGACAAGGTGTAAATACAGGAAGTTCCACTTCTCTGTGGCGCCTCAGTGCTAATGAATGGATAATAAATGCTTTTCCAATTGCAGACCGGTTTTAAGTTCAGTAAACAGGGTGCTAATGCAAATTACCAGAGAGAGGGGAAGATTAACACTAGAATTACTGACTTTTTTATTTTTTGGTGAAAGTCCTGAGGTGTGAATCACCCCTGCTGAGATTTTCACACTTCTTCAGCTCGATTGTCCTCCTGCTTTTGTTGTGCAAACACACCCATTTACCTGTGAGGCCTGGCACATTGGCATTTTTTTACTCAGTGTAACTCAAGGCAGGCCAAACCTCTGTGTGACATGGAAACCTTCAAAAATGCCTGCCATATCTATAAAAAATATTCAACACATTGACTGACCTGCAAATATTAAAGACACATATTCACATTATATGGGAACACAACTGTTTTATTTATAAAAAAATGTGTGCAAACATGTTCGTACACATACAGAATTATAACACATCACTGAATTATAACACCAAAAGCAAATTTTCTTTTTGTGTGATCGCTCCAGCTTTCATATGCTCTGTCCTCTGCCTGTTCATGTAAAAAAATAGCAAAAAAAAAAAAAAAAACAACAACCATAAAAAAAGCTGCCCCTCAGTTCCTGGTTCACCTCTGATCTGTCTATATTAGTCCCACAAGTGGAACATCTGCATTGTCACTGCAGAAATGTGGACAGTGCAACTCAGAGGGCAATCAGAGGGCAATTGGCACTTTTTGCAGTGTTCCAATGACATCGCAAATGATGATAGGCCAATACTGTAATCAAGGGGCAACCAATTTCAATGGGAGGGCAATTGGCACTTTGGCAGCATTCCATTGCCATGGCATTGATGGCAGTATGGCAGACACTGTACTGCAAATAGGCCGGCTTTTCACAACATATGAATGCTGTAGAGGTGGCCAAAAGGTGTGATTCTATCTATTGTGACTGTGTATGTAAGGGAGTGGCAAAAGCTGACCAACTCAGGTGGGAGATTCATTTCTTCTTCGCATTTTTGAGAACACACATCAGGATGGACTCCGTATCACTGCCATGCAGGAAGAACCTCTCCGCACAACAGGCTTTGGCCTGGCTTCAGGAAATGGACGAAGCTGACTCTGATGGAGGAGAGATTTCATTTGTCCAGCAGGCCTCTGACTCAGAAGAATCAGAAAAGGAGACGGAACAAAACCACAACACGCCTCCACGGAAGATGCGCCGTAGTACTGGGAAGCCCTGTAAGACTCAGACGGCAAAAGACGGCACTGTGTGGGCAGAGGAGGACATTGGAATACCCAGCGCAGTAGCAAATCACTCATGCTTCACTGCGCAAGCTGGACCCACAGAGTCTGCTAAGGTTTGTCATTACCATAGTACATATGATATTTATATAAACCCATTTAGAGTGAGGTTCATGTAAATTTACCATTCTCTATTTGTTTATCTTCCGACAGCGTAAAATTACAAGCGTGCTCCAAAGCTTCCTTTGTCTGTTAGACGTGGGAATGCTGCAGACCATCAGGGAGTGCACGGTCCACCAAGCCCGCAGAACAGAGCCAGACTGGAATTTGGCAATTCATGAACTGATGGCATTCATTTCAATTCTGTTTGTAAGAGCAATCATGTGTCCCGTTGGTGCCATTGTGGATTGCTGGTCAGAAAGCTTTCTGGTGCCTGTAATCAAAGAGACAATGCCCCGAGATAGATTCATTTCAATTATGCAACACCTTCGATTTGATGACAAGGACACGCGGGCAGAACGGGTGAAGACAGACAAATTTGCTGCGATCTCCGACATCTGGACACGCTTCAACAAGAACTGTGCTGAGAGTTTCACTCCAGGAGAACACATGACCATAGATGAACAGCTGTTCCCTACCAAGGTACGTTGTCCATTCACACAGTATATTGCAACCAAGCCAGACAAATTTGGGATCAAGAAATTTGGGATCAAGTTCTGGATGGCCACGGATTTGGAGACCAAATATGTTTGCAAGGCATCTCCTTACTTGGGAAAGGACCCCAGTCGTCAGAAGGGAGAGAGGCTGGCAGAGAATGTGGTCATGAATCTGATGGAGCCATTTTTGGATAAAGGGAGAAATGTCACAACGGACAATTTCTTTACTTCACTGTCACTGGCGCACAGACTGCTGCAGCGTCAAACAACGCTACTGGGCACGATGAATAAAGTCCGACGTGAACTTCCTCAACTAGCAAAAGACACTGCACAGCGAGAGGTATTCTCCACTTCAGTGCTTAGAAGTGGCAGTGTCTCCTTGACAATTTATGCCCCTAAAAAAAAGAAGACTGTGTGTGTTCTAAGTTCCATGCACCAAAACGTGACGATCGGTGATGGCAGAAAGAGGAAACCCAACACGATAACAGACTATAACCACATGAAGGTATGTGAATTTGTGTATAATTTTACACCAGTACTACAATGTTTTCTGATGTGTACTATACAGACCTATAGAAAAAAGCACATATACTCATGACTCTCTCTCTCTCTCTCTACTTTTACAGTGTGGTGTAGACGTGTTGGACCAAATGGCACGGATGTATTCGGTAAGAGCAGCAACACGCAGGTGGCCAGTAGCAGTTTTTTACAATATGCTGGACCTAGCGGCAGTGAATGCCTACATTTTGTACAAGGCATGTACTGGGTGGACAGGCAAAAGAAGATTGTTTCTGAGTCTTCTAGCAAAGGAACTTCGTTGCCGATTCATGCAACAGAAGGAAATATTGGCACAGAGGCAGGCTGCTGAAGCTGCTGTGCCAGGGACTGTACAGACAACACAGTGCCAGGTGCAAGAGAGCTGCAACAGGAATCGCAGCAGGTATTCCTGTGCAACATGTAAAAAATTCACCTGTGCCAAATGCAGGGACAATGGACACTGGGTCTGCAAACTCTGCAAAGTTTGAAACACTTATATAAAATAAATATGTATGTATAAAAAAAAAGTATGTACATATGTATAAAAATAAAACAGACTTGTGTATCCATATATTGTGAATGTGTGTCTTTTGTATAAATACGTCAGGCAATTCTAAAGGTTTGTTACACACAGAGGTTTGGCCTGCCTTGGATCTGAGTTACTCTGAGTAAAAAAATGCAAATGTGCCAGGCCTCACAGGTAATGGGTGTATTTGCACAACAAAAGCAGGAGGACAAAAGGCCTGTGGAAATCTCAGCAGGGTGCTTGTAGGTGTTAGGTCCAGGGATTTTACGCAAATTTGCGCAGGTTTAGTAAATCTAGTGTTAAAACAGCTTTTTTCTGTTAAAACGACTGCACCTATTAGCAATTGAGTTTTAGGATTGCGGATTTTTCAAAGACTCTATTTCAGAAACTCTGCAGCATCTGAGAGGTGAGAATAGATTTCAGGTGCTTTCTATTACAAGGTGGTCATCCAGTTGGGACCACTTGCGCTTGGACAAATTGCGAAACCAAGAAAGATAAGAGATCTTTCCCAAACACTCGAGGACACAGGCCGGCTCTGTTTCGCGTTGCTGTGTCCACACTGCAACAGACGAGTGACCTCTCCCACAAACAAACAGCATCCTTGACCTGCCTGGCAAACATGGCTGAAAATTGGCCTTTTTATGCTTCTCTTATCTGAATCCCCATCCCAGCCCGCCCTCTCTGGAGCAGCCAAACACTACGTCACGCACACCAGTAGTAGCCGGTTACACTGAGCCCTGTAGTCAGCATGAATACAGCCATTGATAACAAAACACAAGTTGATGTTGTTCAAAGCTCCCCAGCCGCACAGAAAAAGACTCAAGGCACACATGTTTGGCAGCAGGTCTTTCGAGTGGTGCATGAAAAACGCCTTTTATTGCTAGCTTTGGCTTTTGTCACAAATAACGTGCAATATTTCCCCCTCTGTGCCTTGGATCAAGATAAGTGCGGTGTGAGGGTGCGTTTGGCACCGCGCAAGGACAACAGCCCCATTCTAACACCGTGAGAGATTTGGCTTTCGCCCTCCTTGTTGTCTCACTAGGCCAGGATGTATGTGCCACATAAAATAACACATCAGGGCTGCTATAAAAGACCTGATATCTCTCCGTGGACACTAAAACGCAGTCTTGCGAGATGTTTGAGCGCATTCGTGCGTGTGTGTGTTGGCGTTCGGCAGTCGCTAAGCTTCTTAAAGGTGTGTGTTGGTTCCCTGGAAGCTCTAGTCTGAGAGACTGTCAACGCTTTAATATTCCAGGGTAATTCTCCTCAAATATCTCCTCTCATTCCCAACCACCGAAATCCTCTTAACGGTGGAGTCGGCAGCATCTATTCACCACGTTTCCTGTCCTCCTCTCTTTCGCTCCCTCTCCAGAGAAGAAAGAGCTTGAGCAGAACACTCTTTCTAAATTATTTGTTTGCATTTTGTTTACCGAGACCCACTTCTTCAGTCGCAGATGTGTTTGAGGCAAAGCCATTTCTCTGTCGATCTCTGCCCGGCATCTGGCTGAATGTCAAGTGCATATTGATGCGCCGCAGTTACGTTCGGATCTGGAACGAGCGCCACCGTGACATTTTCTCACACGGGACTATAATTGACTTGTTAGAGTTGCTGTCAGTTACACAGGTGCTCACCTGGCGGGGTCAACTCTGCAGGTCTCCACTATCCAAACCCCTTGTCTGAGAGTCTGGCACGTGTTTACGCACCATTTCAGCATGGTTATAGATAAAACACACCCTGTCGATAGATACCAAATGTGAAGAGCACATCTGTTGCGTATCAGTGCTCCCCAACGCAGCAGGAAAGTGTTCTGTCCAATGAACTCTGGAATCAGGTTAGAACTGCAGTGAATTAAATCTCTAATCCCCAACACTTAAAGTCAGACTGATTCCCACATACATTTGTTTAAAGTTCATGAATTATTTATAATGAACGCTTTGTAAATATGTACATCAATACTCAACGCACGCGCGTATGCGCCCAGCTTGTCAGCATGATAAAATGAGGCTATTCAAGGTGCCAATTTGCTTGTTTATGGTGGGGTGGATGCACTCTGTGCTCAGAATGGCACAATAATGACGGAGGCTCTTACATTATGAAACAAAGGACGGTGTGCATCAATTAACAGCCATTTGCACAGACCTGCAAACTGTCTTGTCAAAGAGTAGGGGGGTTTGTCTGTTTGTTTATGCCTTGATGTGTGTACAGTATGTGTGTGTGTCTCCAGAACTACAGGTGATCTTGAGACAAAAAGGGACGCTTGACCAATTAGCCATGTTAAAGACATCATCACAGGCTGCTTGATATTGAAATGATCTGCTAGTTTTACAGTAAAAGGGTGTGCCTAACAGCCCCCCTCAGTGTTGATGTAGTGGGAGGTGTGTGGGTATTGCTTTATCTGCTCACTGTGAGTGTGTGTTTGGAGGTGGTTCTGATCACTGATAAGAGAAGGTGCTGTTTATTTTTTTGACCCTGCACCCTGGGTGCTGAGATTAGTGGGGGGGGAAGGTGAAGTCCCCAGATTGCTTAAATCTGGAAACACAATACCAAGGATTTACCTCAACATATGTGCAAAACCAAGGGAAAACAAACTACAGATCTCTTTAATATAGCTATTGTTTCACCTATACCAGTGGTTTTAAGTCTTAAAATGGGTCACCAGAAGATTTTTATATATGAAGGAAAATGTATATATGTGACCCTGGACCACAAAACCAGTCATAAGGTTAAATTTTACAAAACTGAGATGTATGCAGCATTTGAAAGTTCAATAAATAAGCTTTCTATTGATGTATGGTTTGTTAGGATAGGACAATATTTGGCCGAGATACATCTATTTGAAGATCTGGAATCTGAGGGTGCAAAAAAATCAAAATACTGAGAAAATCACCTTTAAAGTTCTCCAAATTAAGTTCTTAACAATGCATATTACTAATCAAAAATTACATTTTGATATATTTATAGTAGGAATTTTGCAAAAAATCTTCATGGAACATGATCTTTACTCAATTTCCTAATGATTTTTGGCATAAAAGAAAAATCAATAATTTTGACCCATACAATGTATTTTTGGCTATTGCTACAAATATACCCCAGCGACTTAAGACTGGTTTTGTGGTCCAGGGTCACATATGTATGAAACAACCCTGCTGACAAAAGATTTAAGCTGGAAGTAGTTGGTTTTAGCTGGTCTCCCAGCCTGGCCAGGCTGGAAAATTGGTCAAAACCCCTCTAAAACCAGCCTGCTGACCAGCTATGACCAGCTAAAACCAGGCTAGTTGAACAGCTAAAACCAGCCAACCAGCCTAGACTGGTTTTAGCTTTTTTTTTTCACCAGGGAAAGTTCAAGACTCGGGAAAGAAGGATATCGGGAACTGGCAAACTTAACTTTAATAACTAAATAAACATAAGCAACAAAATGAAAGTAAGCAGTCACAGTCACAGCAGAATCCAATGTGTAGCCGATTTGTATTTGTGCTCTGTATTAGTAGTGTTGAACATTGTAGGTATCTGTTCATTTCTGGAATGCAACGGCCAATTGAGGCGTTCCAGTTAGTCGGCCTCAACTCACAGTCCTCGCAAATCCTCTCATTATAATAAACAAAACGTAGATGCGTTGTAAATAAGAGGTGTAAGAAGAGATTTTAACTACCTGGTCTCATGAAGAAAACATACATGTGGGAACTTTTTCGCAAGAATTATGTACCAATAAGTACATATCACTGCAGTTTCCAACAGAAATGAACACTAGAGGTGGTAAAACAGTGAGCACTTGTAATCGTTTTTGTACACAGTTATAATTACAGCTTCATATGTTTTGCTTTCTGGCCGTAACAAGCTTGCTCAGTAGCTCAGCCGGCATTGAATTAGACTTAGGATGTGGAATCCTTGGTACGAATCCTGACTTGCGATGAAAGAGCTGAAAGATGAGAGATCGAAAAACAAGCTAAAATGGCATGCTTGCGATTTTTTACGTCACATTTTGTTCATACTAGGGCTGGGTGATATGGCAAAAAATTAACATCTCAATCTTTTTCAGAATGTATGACCGATTTTCATTTTTTTTTTTTTAACTAGTTTTTTTTTTTTTTACCCTCTAGTTATTCTAAAATTCTATTCAAATAAAGATGCATGAACTACAACTACAACTTGTACAAACTTATTATATGTTCAGAAATAATACGAGGAAAATGCTTTAAAAAAATCTCAGAAGTCAATAATTCAAATTCAAAATGACTTAAGGTATAACACCAGTAGACTATTATTAACTATAAATCTTCTGTTAAAACAATGAACAGCTGCTTTCAGCTTGTCACCATGATGCAAACACGAAATATCAGACATACAGTAGTAGTTCTTCACAGGATTTTTTTTTTATTTGATTGTGCTGCTTATCCATAGTTTTTTCTGTGTAAACATAGACACTTTGACTTTTGCACTTGCGTCTCTAGCAGTGTCTCGGCATCGCGGTGGTCAAGTTAAAAGAAGTTTACTCCCATCTTCTTGCATGGTTTTCCTATTCCACTGCCTGTGTCGCATCTTTGTCAACACAAAAGCACATTCTGTGTGAATGGCGATATGAGTACGTCATGCGAGTGGTTAATCACGTGCGCCGACATGCGATTATTCTTTTCTCTTTACTGTTATCATTGGCATATTGTCAAACTGTCCAATTGTAACGTTTGGTAATATTTATATTCAAAATTGTGATTCCTCGGTTTCTAAAATATAAAATCGTTGCAAGACGTTACATTCGAATTAATCTATAAAATTGAAAAAATCACCCAGCCCTAGTTCATACTGTTGCGTAGGTTTAGGTGTAGTGCAAAAGTATTTTATTTTAAAACGTCACAGAGTATTAGACGTATAGTGCCACTCAACAGACATTTCAAGTCAGAATTGCAGTGACACGTACAAAATCAACGTCACATAAAATGTACCGTATGTACGTTCATCTTTTCTGGGGAAAAAGAAACACTCTTTTAGTACCACATTTCACGTAAAAATATCACAAAATACATGCATGGCGTAAGTATTTCGCATCTCACGACAGGTACATTTTCGTCATGAGATCAGGTTGGACTTTAATTAGATTGTAACATTTCTTGCTTTAAGTTTTTTCTCCTGCTGTGTCTACTCTAGCATTTCAAAAGAGAGCTTAATAATGTCTCTCTCCAGGATTTTAGCAAATGAGCCCACAGTATGTAAGGCAAAGTCAGAAATTTCAGTATGAGCTGCAATATTCCTTATCAAATTCTTATTATCCTTAATACGAGTTGTTTCCATTTTAACACTTGACATAAACAGAATTTTTGTAATGCACTTGGTGTCATTAACATTTTTAACACCATTAGTTCATGGTGCAAGAAAGTAAGACCTTCGTTCATCTTTGGAACACAAATTAAGATATTTGTGATGAAATCCGAGAGCTTTCTGACACTGCATAGACAGCAACACAACTACCACATTCAGCAAGGCCCAGAAAGGTAGTAAGGACATTGTTAAAATATTGTGCAAAAAAAGAAATACTTTATTCAACAATTTCTTCTCTTCCGTGTCAGTCTTTAAAGCCACAACTCTTGCAAGTGGTGCTCCTAATGCTAGAGCCGGTGTTCTTTTGTTTTCTGTGTGCACAAAAAGTATTCTCGGAGCTTCCTAACATTACAGTTGAACCAGTGATGTTACATGAGCTAAATTAATGTTCTTACTACCTTTCTGGACCTTAAACGTGGTAGTTGCGTTGCTTTGTGTTCCAAAGATGAGCAAGTGTCTTACAGGTTTGGAAAAACATGAGGGTGATTATTAATGACAGAATTGGAAATTTTTTTGTAAACTATCCCTATAATCTTAGTATATGGTTCCCAATCACTCAAAGAACCAGTGTCAGGATTATAGCCTGTTTTGTCTTGTTTTTCCTAGTGTTTTTCCCCCCATCTTTCCTATTCATATGGTTTAGTCCTTGTCTCCCCCTTCTGGTTTTGTCTGTATTGGTTTAGTCATGCCCATATTTGTATTTCCCCTCGTCATCCTGTTATCTCGTTTGTTACCATGCCCCGTTTTCTGTGTATTTAAGTCTGTGTCTGTTCACACCCCAGTGTCCGTCGTTAACGTTGCTTCTGTCTGTTTTGCTCTTTGTTCTACTTTTATTTTCATATTAAATATCAGTGTTTATTTTACTCTGGTTTCTGCCTTTTCATCTCCACTCCTCATCCTGCTATATCTGTGACAGGACGACGGACCTAGACAGATGAATCGGGCTGAGGAAAAACTGTGGAGACTGCGGCAGGGCGGCCGAACGTTGGAGTGATATGTGGAGGAGTTCCTCGAGCTTTCACATCAGGTTGGCTGGCCCGATGTTTCACTCAGCGCTGTGTTTATTTTGGGACTAGATGATGAGATTATTCGCTGCGATCTTTCTGCCTGTAAATTCCCCTTGATCAAGCTAGCATTCTGTTTTTAAATGGGTCTGATTTCGAAGTCGAAGAAATTGGTCCGATCAGTCCGACTAAGTCTCATCATCCAGCCCCCTCTGCGACACAGCACATCGCGCCAGGACCCCCCACATACCGTGCCAACGGTTCGCACCGCCAGCCCAGTCTCCTATCCCCAGTCATCCTCCAAAGTTCCGCCACTGTCCTCAGCCCGATGCGGCTGGCCTCCTCCCCGCGCTCTAGTCTGCCGGCCACTGCCCAGCGCTTAAGCCCACCGGCTTCCTCTCCGCGCTCAAACCCATTAGCCGCCACACCAGCGTCAGCTCACAAGATGGCCGCCACGTCAGCTCATAAAATGGCCACCGCGTCAACTCACAAGATGGCTGTCACGCCAGAGTCTGTACGCAAGATGGCTGCCACGTCAGAGTCTGCACGTAAGATGGCTGCCACACCAGAGTCTGCACGCAAGATGGCCGCCAAGCCTGAATCCCTGGCCAAGATGGCCACCGTTCCTGAGTTCCTGGCCAAGAGGGCCTCCGTTCCTGAGTTCCCGGCCAAGATGGCCTCCGTTCCTAAATTCCTGGCCAAGATGGCCACCGTTCCTGAGTTCCCGGCCAAGATGGCCGCCAAGCCTGAGTCCCCGGTCAAGATGGCCGCTAAGCCTGAGTCCCCGGCCAAGATGTCTGCCGCCAAGTCGGAGTCTGCACCCAAGATGGCTGCCGAAAGATGGCTGTTTACTTGACCATGGCTCCCAGAGCCCCCAGACCTGCCATGGTCTCCTGGACAGTTTACCTGGCCATGGCTCCCAGAGCCCCCAGACCCTCCATGGTCTCCTGGACAGTTTACCTGGCCATGGCTCCCAGAGCCCCCAGACCCTCCATGGTCTCCTGGACAGTTTACCTGGCCATGGCTCCCAGAGCCCCCAGACCCTCCATGGTCTCCTGGACAGTTTACCTGGCCATGGATCCCAGAGCCCCCAGACCCTCCATGGTCTCCTGGACAGTTTACCTGGCTATGGCTCCCAGAGCCCCCAGATCCGCCATGGCCTCATGGACTGTTTACCTGGCCATGGATCCCAGAGCCCCCAGACCCTCCATGGTCTCCTGGACAGTTTACCTGGCCATGGCTCCCAGAGCCCCCAGACCCACCATGGTCTCCTGGACAGTTTACCTGGCCATGGCTCCCAGAGCCCCCAGACCCTCCATGGAATCCTGGACAGTTTACCTGGCCATGGCTCCCAGAGCCCCCAGACCCTCCATGGTCTCCTGGACAGTTTACCTGGCCATGGCTTCCAGAGCCCCCAGACCCGCCATGGTCTCCTGGACAGTTTACCTGGCCATGGCTCCCAGAGCCCCCAGACCCTCCATGGTCTCCTGGACAGTTTACCTGGCCATTGCTCCCAGAGCCCCCAGACCCGCCATGGTCTCCTGGACAGTTTACCTGGCCATGGCTCCCAGAGCCCCCAGACCCTCCATGGTCTCCTGGACAGTTTACCTGGCCATGGCTCCCAGAGCCCCCAGACCCTCCATGGTCTCCTGGACAGTTTACCTGGCCATGGCTCCCAGAGCCCCCAGACCCTCCATGGTCTCCTGGACAGTTTACCTGGCCATTGCTCCCAGAGCCCCCAGACCCTCCATGGTCTCCTGGACAGTTTACCTGGCCATGGCTCCCAGAGCCCCCAGACCCTCCATGGTCTCCTGGACAGTTTACCTGGCCATGGCTCCCAGAGCCCCCAGACCCGCCATGGTCTCCTGGACAGTTTACCTGGCCATGGATCCCAGAGCCCCCAGACCCGCCATGGTCTCCTGGACAGTTTACCTGGCCATGGCTCCCAGAGCCCCCAGACCCTCCATGGTCTCCTGGACAGTTTACCTGGCCATGGCTCCCAGAGCCCCCAGACCCTCCATGGTCTCCTGGACAGTTTACCTGGCCATGGATCCCAGAGCCCCCAGACCCGCCATGGCCTCCTGGGCTCCCTGATCCGCCCTGGAGACCGCCCCTGTATCCTGTGCCCCCGGTATCCCTGCCTAGCGGTCTCCAGGGCGCCCACCCTCCCTCCCCTATGGATGTAATTAGGTGCGAAACGCGCCTTCGGGGTGGGGGGGTGGGGGCTGGTGATGTCAGGATTATAGCCTGTTTTGTCTTGTTTTTCCTAGTGTTTTTGCCCCCATGTTTCCTATTCATATGGTTTAGTCCTTGTCTCGCACTTCTGGTTTTGTCTGTATTGGTTTAGTAATGGCAATATTTGTATTTCCCCCTCGTCATCCTGTTATCTCGTTTGTTACCACGCCCCGTTTTCTGTGTATTTAAGTCTGTGTCTGTTCACACCCCAGTGTCCGTCATTAACATTGCTTCTGTCTGTTTTGCTCTTTGTTCTACGTTTATTTTCATATTAAATATCAGTATTTATTTTACTCCGGTTTCTGCCTTTTCATCTCCACTCATCAACCTGCCAAAACTGTGACAGCCAGAAGTTGATTTTGACAAAAGTAAATGTTGCATTATATAAAGTATGTTATGTTAAAATATAACTTTTTTAAAAATTAAATTCATTATATTCTGTTCATTTCATGTCATGACGACTGCAAAACAATATTTTATTTTATTTATTTATTTATTTATTTATTTATTTTTATTGTTTATGTAATTTGTATTTATCTTTTGTTTTATTTTATTTTATTTTATCTTGTGATGGCGACTCCAATCAAAGGTCATTACGGGCCAAATTTGCAATACAATATTTATTTATTTATTTATTTATTTATATATTTATTTAATTCATTGTTATTTTATTTATTTTTATTTTATTATTTATTGTTTATTTTATTTATTTATATATTTATTTATTTATTTATCTATCTTATCTTATCTATCTTATCTATCTTTTTTTATTTGTACTGCAGGCCTTGTTTGGCCATCTCTGTTCATTCCTACATACATATTTTAAACATTTTAAATACATTATATTAAATGCATTTTAAATGCATTTTAATTTAAATTATTTAATGTTTTATAAATAAAAATGAATTTGTAGTATACGCTAGTATACTTAAAAATTAACATTAATGTACTTACTAATGTTTATTAGTTCATTGCACTCAATGCATTAACTGATGTTTCCAAATTGCAAATTGAGCCTTACTGAAAAGTGTTTTTAAAGAGGAACGTCTGAGATAAAGTTGGTACTCAAATTAAACACAACTGAGAAGACCATTAAGTCTCTATAGCAACCTCTGAGCAATAACATTTCCCTCTGCCAGTCCATTTCAAATTCCAGTTAATGCCGAAACCCAAAACATCACTTTCCAAATGGGCAAGACTGTCAAAACACTGTATTTGGGCATCTCCACCGTTATTTCACACTCTGATAACTCATTAGAAAAGACGCCTGGAGATGCAGTTCCTCTGAATTCGGTCTTGATGAGAGTAATGAAGCTCAGAGAGTGAGAGAGATGGGAAGATAGACTGATGTTTGACCGAAAAGCTTTGGCATGCCATCCAATCATGACGCATTAAAGCTGATAGAGTTGGAAAGCCATGTGTGTACATGTTTTGGGCGATGAGGAGGGGGACATGCTTGGATTGGGCTGCTGTCATCTTGTTTTTGGGGTTTGCCTGACAAAATAAGCCACCCCTCCCTCTAGTGCTCTGTTCCTAACCCCCCTCCCCTTTACAGTGCCCAATCTCAGCCCACAGGGCCGCAGTAATTTACCGATGGCCATTTGTCTTTTGTCTGCCTTTTACGGCACTGTTATAAAACTTGTGGTGTTGCTTATGCCATAAAAGAATAGAGTTAGAGTGTGCTGAGGCGCTTCATTAAATCTATTGTGCCATTTCGAGAAGCTTGTTCGGACGCTGCGGTGAAAGACAAAGATGGGATGGAATTACTGTCTGATGTTGGTTTCCTGAGCTCATCAAGCTCTCATTCCCTCCTTCAAATAAATCAGACCTCTTTCAGTCGGTGTATCAGCTACCTGTCAAGTACCTCCCTCTCCGCTGCCACCTTTTCTTATGGAAAACGAGCTTTACTTTTACTTTCCTGACTGGAGTTCTTGCATCTGTGTCTATGTGTTTAATATTTCTCTGTCTTTTGCTTTTTATTTGAATTCGTAGCAAACACAGAGCCTGTTTTCATGTGTAGCTATGGCTGCAAAAGGGATTACTATTTATTTATGGTTTGCATATTGAAGGGTTGGTGGGTTTGATCTTATTAAAGGATTAATTCACCCCATTTTTTTCCTTTTACTCAACCTCATGTCGTTTCAGACCTGAATGACTGACTTTCATCTGTGGAACACAAAAGGAGAGGTTATAATGTAGTTGGCTGTATTTATTCTTACAAAGAATGTGAGCTGAAACTTTTAAAGCTTCCAAAAGAGCACAAAGCAGAATAAAAGTATGTTATAAATAAGGCCGTATGACATGTACGCAGTGTTCCAAGTATTTTGAAGTCACGTGACAGCTGTATGTGAGGAATAATTTGTTATTTACTGATTATCTTCCCCTCCAATGAGCTGTTAACTGTTAGAACTGGTTCATTGGCTTTGTCTGATTTGTGAACGAATTATACAGACTTGTTTTTGCTAATAGGATTAATTGAGTTATGATTCAAATTCAATTAATTTTTTGTTATTTTTTATTTCACTTGATTTTTTTTTATATATTTTTATGTTTTGTTTTATTTTCAATATATTTTATTTTGTTTTATTTATTTTATTTTTATTTATTTTACCTATCTTTTTAATTTATTTGTTAGTTTATTTATTTGTTAGTTTATTTATTCTATTTTTTATTGTATTTTGTTTTATTTTATTATTTTTTATTTTATTTTGCTTTATTTATTTTATCTTATTTTATTTTTGTGTTTTATTTTATTTGTAATGTATTGTAATGTCATTTTATTTATTTATTTAATAGTTTATTTATATTTTTATTTATTTTTATTAGTTTTATTTTATTTTTTATTTTTGTTTATTTTGTTTTATTCTATCTATTTTTTAGTTTTAGTTTTTTATTTGTTTTATTTCATTGTTTATTTTGTTTATTTTATTCTTTATTTATTCTTATTTTTTATTTTCAATTTATTTTTTATTTTATTTCGCTTTATTTATTTTATCTTATTTAGTTTTTTTATTTTATTTTAAAATTTTATCTTTTTAAAGCCATTTTATTTATTTGTTATTTTATTATTTTTTTTAGTTCATTTTATTTATTTTTATTTATTTGTTATTCTATTTATTTTATTTTATTATTTTTAGTTCATTTTATTTATTTTATTTATTTATTATTTTGTATTTTTATTTTTAAGTTCATTTATTTATTTATTTTTATTTATTTTACTTATTTTTATTTTATTTTTCTATTTATTTTATTATTTTATTTTGTTTTATTCTTATATTTTATATTTTATTTTATATATATTTTAACTCATTTTATAAGTTATTTATTTTGTTTTTATTTTGATTTTATTTTATTATTTTTTTAGTTCATTTTATTTTATTTTATTTATTTGTTATTCTATTTATTTTGTATTTTTTATTTTTAAGTTTGTTTATTTATTTAATTTTATTTATTTTACTTATTTTTTTATTTTGTTTTATTTTTCTTATTATTTTATTTTGTTTTATTCTTATATTTTATTATATATATTTTATATATATTTTTAACTTATTTTATAAGTTATTTATTTTGTCTATTATATTATTTTATTATATTTTATTTTTTATTTTATTTTACTTGACTTCAGTATCATAGATGTGCCAGTGATGTCAAAATTGTCAGTAAAATACAAATTCAAGTTTATACTGAATATAGTGCACAAGTAGCATGGACCATTTCTTTTTTTCTTGTTTTTGGACAGTCCTCATTTCATTTTCATTACACTAAAAAGAGGGGCACCGTATTAAAAAAAAAATATTCAAAAAAAGTAGGAAGTCGTACAGGTTTGGGTTTCCAACAAGTAAATTATTCCTATAGACATGTTTTTTTTTGTGTGTGTGTGTGTGTGTGTTTGTTTTTGAAAATTCAAATATACATTTCCCATTCCCAGCATTACTATGGAAACCACTATCACCCTCCACCCCACTAAACACTAAACTAATAGAGGGACATCAAAGCGTGCATTCAGAACCTCCCCAGGTTCCCTGCTTACCACACTGATTGTTCCTGAATCCATTCACTGAGCCCTCCGTCCACACATCAAAGATCCTTTAGCCAATAATGTGACTATTATGCTTCCTTGCAAAAGAGCACAAAAGCAATGAGGATTTAAATGGAATTATATTGGGATCTGTGTGTCTCTGTGTGAGTGTGTGTGTGGTGAAACTGTGTCTGTGTGTATGTGAAATGCAGAGGCTATATTCTTCCCTAATACTCAAATCCTCCCAGGTCTGTTTGAAGAATGACTGGTTGTGGGTAATGATGGTGTGAGGTGAGTTTGAGGATGTGTTTGTGTGAATGGGTTAGTGAGTGATTCCGCGAGTCTGTGTGCAATAGTGAAGATATCAGTGAATAGGTTGAACAAAAGGTCCAATGTAGGCTCTTTTATATACAATATACAGCGACATTGAAGCCACTGTGCAGTGCCCCGACAAGCAGAACGGTTGCACACTGAGTTTGTCTCCTTGCTTGTTTGTAACCTTCAGATCTGTCCAAGAAAATATTACTATTACTAATATTTGTGAAATTACAACCTGTAAGACCTTCGTTCATCTTCAGAACACAAGTTAAGATACTTTCGATGAAAAACCGCAGGGAATCCCTAAGGCTTCTCTTTTGTTAATAAGTGTTTTTAACTATAAGTGTAAGCTAGTAAGCAACCCAAGCTCGCAGTAAACTTTGGAGCTGCTCGCGTAAGAACAAAGTGCCGTGTTTTACTCTGAAACACAAAGCGCATATGTTTATTTAAATCAAGTCTTTGCTATTTGATAATTGCTATATAGTAATTCCATTTAGATTTTGATTAATCATGTAATCTTAATAGATACACTCTACAAAATTAAGATAAAGCAAATCTGTCCTGAGGAGATATTACTTACTGAGGAGAAATGGCATACATCCACTGAAAAGCACCTTGAGACCAATTTGTTAATTGTAAGAAAATCAGAAAAGTGAATTTTGAGATAGATTCTAACATCATTTGTTTGCAGATATACAGTCAATATTACAGTTAAATATACAGTCAAACCAAAATGTATTCAGACAGTCGTAGCATTCTTAGCAGACATTCTTCAAACAAAGATTTTTAACTCAAACCGTTCTGTTCAACCAAATTAAACCCTGCTGCTCATGATTATACATTAAAGCACTGGTCTCAAACTCAATTCCTGGAGGGCCACAGGTCTGCACAGTTTAGCTCCAACCCTAATCAAACACACCTGATCCAGCTAATCAAGGTCTTCAGGATTACTAGAAACTTCTAAGCAGGTATGAGTTGGAGCTGGTTGGAGCTAAACTCTGCAGAGCTGCGGCCCTCCAGGAATTAAGTTTGAGACCTCTGCATTAAAGGAGTAGTTCACTTACAGAACAAAAATGAACTACTCCTTTAAGCTGTCAAGACACGAAACAGTCGATCTGTGCAAGAAACTGAACAGTATTTATACCATTTTTTACCTCGGATCCACCGCAATGTCCAGCTGTCCTGAGCGTGTTCACAGCAGCCGGCGCGTGACGCGTCAACATGCTCTGGCATAGTAGACGCATGCGACCTGTTGCGTGTATACGTCACTCATTGTTTACACAGAGAATATCCTGATTGTTGCAACCGATTAAAAACGAAAAGATTACGTTTGCTTGCTCGAACTCATCCGATAGTGTTGACTTTTCAGTGACTCCCAACTTTTGAGCCTGATCGACTGAAGTTATGGTTGCTTGCTCTTCGTCACATGCCAGCTGTTGTGAACGCACTCAGGGCAGTGGGACATTGCGGTGGATCAGAGGTAAAAAACAATAAATGCTATAAATACCGTTCAGTTTCTTGCACAGACCAGTTGTTTTGTGTGTTAAGACCTCAATGAGTTTAATTAGGTTTTGTCTGTGTTCATGTTTTTTTGACTCTCAAAGCTGTGGGTCCCATTGGCTGCCATTATATGACTGACAGACTGCAACAGTTTGAGTTAAAAATCTTTGTTTGTGTTCTGCTGAAGAAACAAAGTCACCTACATCTTGGATGCCCTGGGGGTAAGCAGATAAACATCAAATTTTCATTTTTGGGTGAACTATGCCTTTCAGCAAAACATGGTCAGGTCAAAGTATCTGAATCATTTTTGGACAGTGGTAGTCTACTGTATGAAGAATTTTTGGTTAAAATATATCACAGTTTACTTTATTTTGCTATCCTCACTTAAATAAATAAACTATAAGGTGCGTCCCAAATCGAGTACTTACGCACTATTCTATAACGGTTTGTAGTATAAATAGTGCAAGTAGTGTGTTCACACTGAAAATTCCAAAAGAAAAAGTGCACTTTAAATACCCGAGTGATACAATTAGTGTGGAATGTTGAACACTTTTTATGCACTCAACTGTCACAGCTTTAATTACGTAGAGAAGGGGGAGGGGTTATCGGACTTGGACATTTATGAATAACAAAAATTACCTTATATAATTCATACGCTACATGGTTGAGTGCATAAGTACATAGCGTATAAGTGCATAGTGTATAGTGCATCATTTTGGACTGCACCCACTAGCAAAAATATACCAAAAATGATATCTGGTGTCTGAATTATTTTTGGTTTTCAAGTGTGTAAACTTACACTACCAGTGAAACGTTTTTTTGAACAGTAAGATTTTTAATGTTTTTTGTTTGTTTTTTAAGAAGTCTCTAATGCTCACCAAGCCTAAGCCAAGCCAAGCTTATTTGATCCGAAATTTTGAAACATTTTTACTATTTAAAATAAATGTTTTCTATTTGAATGCATTTTAAAATGTAATTTATGCCTGTTATCAAAGCTAAATTTTCAACATAAATACTCCAGTCTTCAGTGTCACACGATCCTTCAGAAATCATGCTGATTTGCTGTTTAAAACAGTTGACTGCTTTTTTTTTCAAGATTCTTTGACGAATAGAAATATCCAAAGATTATCTGAAATAAAAAAGCTTTTGTAACATTATACACTATACCATTCAAAAGCTTGGAGGCAGTATCCTTTTTTAATTATAGAAATTAATACTTTTATTTAGCGAGGGTGCTTTAAATTGATCAAAAGTGATGATAAAGACATTTATAATGTAGAAAAAGATTTCTATCTCAGATAAACGCTGTTCTTCTGAACTTTCTATTCATCAAAGAAACCTGAAAAAATTCTACTCAGCTGTTTTCAACATAATAATAATAACTTTTTGAGCAGCAAATCAGAATATTAGAATGATTTCTAAAGGATCATGTGACACTGAAGACTGCAGTAATGATGCTTTAAAAAAATCTGATTACTACTCACTAGCAAAAATATACCAAAAAGGATATCTGGTGTCTGAATTATTTTTGGTTTTTTCAAGTGTGCACTGTATGTCACGTCCTCACTTATTTGTAGGGCTGTGCAAAAATATCGATACATCTAACTATCGCGATAATTTCTTTTACGATAGTGTATCGATAGTCCAACCTCAAGTATCGATCCAAGTTGTGCCAAACGACCTCCTCCTCCGCTCCAGTAGATGTCGCTAACTCGCTATGAACAAAACGCTGAGCAGTACGATATCAGAAGTAAGCAAGAGTGAGCATGGCGGAAAATATAAAAGCGCCTCCAGCTTTTAGAGCTGACGTGTGGCTGCACTTTGGTTTTAACACTATATCAGGGAGTACTGAATTAGACAAAAAAAATGCCATTTGTAAACTTTGCAAATCCAGTGTTTCCCCTACCATTATCTTAGGGGGGCGCCCCCCCCCCCCCCCCAACGGCACCACCCGCCCCCTTGAATATCAAGTTCATTTTATTTTCGATATAACGCCAGATCACAATAGAAGTCATTTAAGGTTATCTTTCCTATAGAACAGATCTATACATTGTTCTTTTATTAAACAAACTAAACTGCCTTATGTTATTTATCTTATTTACACGAAGGCATGTCATTTCTGTCTCTACATGATCGTGCCTTTACAATGTCTCCTCCGCGAAAACACGGACTGGATCGCGGACTCCATTCATAAAAACGGAATTTACTATAGCGCGGAATGCCACGTCGATTTTTGGATTAATAAATCAAGAGTTGGTCTGTCACTTAATTCAAATCGCGATATGGACTAGTGTCTGAAAACTGAAATGCAAAAAGACCGTTTCAATATGAATCCTGCATGTTCCGGTTGCCTCTGTATGTATGAATGGTGGAGACGCGTTTTTTTTTTACTACATGCATATTGAAGCACGCGTGACGCTCCCGCTAATTTTTGACCTTTGCATCTCACATGAACAGATAAACTCAATCGCCAAAGCTGCTGTGAGTGTCACTTTTACCGTTTCATTTGAGAAAACTAGCATCATATCATACTGTACACACAGAAACTTCACGGCAACCTGTCAAAATAAAAGTACGGTTTAACATGTTACAGAACAATATTAGTCTTGTATTACTTTTGTACAGTATAATGTAGGTGTTTATATATTCCTATTTAAATAATTTACATAAAACAATATATATGTTAAAAAATAAATATTACAACAAGATTAACCACTTAATTGTAGAAAAAAAACTACAATTATTATTTAAACGTTTTAAACTGAATATAAATTTTCTTCCATGTATTGATTTTAACAGTAAACCTCTGTTTGCCAAAAATTAAAAGGGTTCATTTTTCATTTGATTAAAAATAAATGAATGTTTATGCTTTCATTTGAGTATCAGAAAAATTAAAACACAAGAATTTCTTAAAAAAGAAAAAGATTGTTGAGCCCTATTGTTCAAAATGTTAAAATAGAGAGTTTTGGACTTATTTTTTCACTGACATAAACGTTTTCATTATTACACAAAGTAGGTTAAAGTGTTGGGAAAAAGTAACGTTGGCTACTCTGTTCAATCACACTGTGCAGTTTTAATGAACTGGAATGGATGGAAAATAAATTGGAATTGAAATTGTAATTCGTCTGCCGACTTTATCAAGTTGTCAATGTGACATGCATACTAATACAAACTATTGCAATATATCACAATATTTAACGTATCGCAATATATCGTGATATATTGTATCGTGACCCATGTATCGTGATATGTATCGTATCGTGAGGCCCTTGCCAATACACAGCCCTACTTATTTGTGCTTCAAACAGAACCTCTGAACTCTTTGCTATCAACCTGCATGACTCTAATAATCTCCGTAGAGTAATCCACAACACTCTGCACGAGTCTGACACTGAATGAAGGTCATTTTGTTAAATTTTGTTAGTTTAGCTGAAGTCAATAATCAATAGCTCTTCATTTCAGTGAGGCTGTGATTTTCTCACTGGGTCACATTAATCACAGTCTGTTTGAATGGATCAAAACCAGAAGAAGAAACAACAATTAATCATGTCTAATTAAAAATTAATGCTAGCATTCAATTTTCATCATTTGTTCAGTTTTTCCACATCACTTCTTGTGACTGCTGGAGTCCCAGTGTTATGTGTGCGTGTTTGTGGGTATTAGGGCAGAGTGTTTTGAGGGGTAATAGGATAAGGTAAAGCGCGGGGGGGTTCTGGAAAAGCAGCAGATGTTGACCCCCTTGTCTGGATCTAAGTTCACCGGTGTGACGCTTCTCAATCAATTAGCTTGAGTTAATCAGTCACTCATATCAGATGCTCAGTGAACCATCTCTCTGACACTCCAATGCCAAATTGAATCTGAGGGCCACACGCACGCACACACACACACACACACACACACACAATCCCCATCATCATCTCCTGTTTTTTCAGCCGCAAGCCCACACTAATATCTCGCCACAAATCACTCCGAAAGCTGATGAATGTTAGAAAGTTACTTCACTAACTTAGTTTCATATAAAAAATTGTATTTATCTTAAACAGTCTTTTCTCAGACGTTTCCTTTTCCTGTCTTTATCCATTCTACATATGTGCTTAGAGAGCCATTGCACCCTGCTCAGTTTAAACAATACTGTTTAGTGATTCATTACTTTAAAGTGCCCTTTTATCATGCACATCTTCTGTTGTCTTATTGTCATTGGCAGTCTTTCTAACCCTCAATAGAGAGTTTAAGATCCATTTTCCACAGAATATAAGGCCTGTTGTGGAGCACTAAAGATTGCTTTCATTTAATTTGAGCTGTAAAGCTAAAAAACAAAAAAGATTTACTCACACTTATACTTTTAATGCTTTAGTGAGAAGCTTTTGTAAAAAAAAATTATATATACATTGCGGTTCAAAAGTTTGGGATCAGTAAGATTTTGAATGTTTTTTAATGGAGTCTCTTGCTCATCGAGGCTTTATTTATTTGATCAAAGATACAGAAAAAAAATTACACTTCCAGTCAAACGTTTTTGAACAGTAAGATTTTTAAAGAAGTCTCATCTGCTCACCAAGCCTGCATTTCTTTAATCCAAAGGACAGCAAAATATTAAAATATTTTTACTACTCCAAATAACTGTTTTCTATTTGAATATATTTTAAAATGTAATTTATTTCTGTGACAAAGCTACATTTTTACATCATTACTCCAGTCTTCAGTGTCACATGATCCTTCAGACATCATGCTGATTTGCTGTTAAAGAAACATTTTTTTTATTATTATTGTTATCGATTTTTAAAACGGTTTTAGACTATATTTTTTTATTCAGGATTCTTTGATGAATAGAAAGATCCAATGATCAGCATTTATCTGAAATAAAAAAAGCTTTTGTAACAGTATGCACAATACCATTAAAAAGAGTCAGTATCGTTTTTTAATTATAAAAATTAATAATTTTATTTAGCGAGGGTGCTTTAAATTGATCAAAAGTGATGATAAAGACATTTATAATGTTACAAAAGATTTCTATTTCAGATAAATGCTGTTTTTCGGAGCTTTCTATTCATCAAAGAAACCTGAAAAATTTTACTCAGCTGTTTTCAACATAATAATAATAATAATGAGCATCAAATCAGAATATTAGAATGATTTCTGAAGGGTCATGTGACACTGAAGTTTGCAGTAATAATGATAAAAAATCAGATTTGAAATCACAGGAATAAATTACATTTTAAAATATATTCAAATAGAAAAGTTATTTAAAATAGTAAAATATTTCTATATTTTACTGTTTTTGCTGTCTTTGAATCAAATAAATGCAGGTTTGGTGAGCAGAAGAGACTTTAATTTAAAAAACATTAAAAATCTTAATGTTCAAAAACTTTTGACTAGTAGTGTAATATTGTGAAATATTATTGCATTTTCTAATATTGGTCTCCTATTTTAATATACATTAAAATATCATTTATTTCTGTGATGCACCACTGAATTTTCATCAACCATTGCTCCAGTCTTCAGTGTCACATGATCCTTTAGAAATCATTCTAATATGCTGATCTATTATCAATGTTTGAAACAGTTGCGCTGCTTCATATTTTTTTGGAAACTGTGATACTTTTTTTCTTTGATTGAATAAAAAGTTTGAATACAATCAGCATTTATTCAAAATAGAAATCACTTTTTAAATCAGTTTAACACATCCTTGCTGAATAAAAGTATAAATTTATAAAAAAATAATAATAATAAATTACTGACCCCAAACTTTTGAATAGTAGTGTGTATTGTAACACAACATTTCTGTTTTCAATAAACACAGTTCTTTTTAACTTTTTATCAAAGAATCCTGAAAAAAGCATCACAGGTCCCAAATTGATTACAAATCAGCACATTAGAATGATTTCTGAAGGATCATGTGACACTGAAGACTCTGCACTGCACCACAGAAACAAATTATATTTTGAAGTATATTAAAATAGAAAACTGTTATTTTAAATTGCAGTAATATTTCATAATATTACTGTTTTTCTTTATTTTTGATCAAATAAATACAGCCTTGATGAGTAGAGCAGTTGTACATAGAGTAAAGGTTTATTCAGAAACAGTTTATTCAAAAACACTTTTTTTTAAATCCACAATTCTACATCATTTGCGTTTATAAATATTTGCCAACTTTCGCAGCCAGACTTCCTCTTCACAAGTTGATTTCAGAGCATCTGTGAGTGAAATATGGTGTTTTTAATTTCCAAAAGTAAGAGTTACAGCAACATTTGGCAGAACCAAAACAATCATATTAGAAATATCATGCTTACTCCATTTATTTTAATTTCGATCTGACTATTAGAACTGACAAACTGTTTTCTGTAATCTGTCGGATATGCAGTGATGTAAAGCCTGCAGCAGAGAACAGGGTAAAACTCCATGTGTTTCAATTACATTTCATTTTACTGCATCTCATAAGGCCAAAGAAAAATTACCCAACAAGAGAAAAAATGCAGATGTGTGAATTTTGGTGTTCATTACTCAAATTAATTACCCAAATGGTGACTCGCTTCGATTGAACGCAATGAACACACAGCAAAAATGTCCTCGCTCCGACATTCACATGACACGCCATTTATTACGCAATCGCATGATTACCGTCTCGGTTTATACCGCATTGTTTTACGTGTTTACTTTTGATTAATCAAATGTTTACGATCGCAAGGCTTCTCACTGGGAAAGAACAGATTTGCAAGCTGGCCGTGCCTTGGGTACGGCTGCAAATATTAATCTCAAACAGTAACGCACAATCATCAACTCCCCTCATTTATACTCATAACTCAAAGAATATATTACAAAAGTGCTGATATCAAAGCACTCTGTGGCTCCTGCACTGATGTATGTTATGAAATAAGACTTTGCTGTCAAGACTTTTTCTCCCCAAATACCTTCCTCCAGCCAAAAGCCTTTAGCGTCTGATAAGTTCTCTTTCCTCCTGCACAGGAACCCTAAAGTTTACCAATCCAAAATCCTTCTGATAAGACACAGAGGAGATGAACGGGGGAAAAGCCTCAAGACGTTCTTCACTGAGGACAATCACCTATTTGTCCATCTTGCTGGACCATCATATTTACAGTAAACAACTGAAAGACCTCAACACCGATGGTAATGTTAGTTCCAAGCATGTAATTAGAAAGAAACTCAATAGAAAAAAAGGTTTGAGGGTCAAACGTCTCATTCATGCTGAGTTGTAGATAAGCAGGGCTATAGGAGAGTGAGAAGGAGGAGACCTCCGTATTTGATCAGTGTTCCTTCACATTCCCTGGCCTCCATGCTTGGAGATGCCAATCAGCTCCATGGGATTCCACAGACGGCCTTATCAGTGTTAGAAACCCTGACCTCTGACCCTCAGGCTTATCAGTGACCAGTGTTTGAGGTGAGGGGAGAAACCCATCAGTGACTGCACTTACCCCAGGCGTTTCAATTACAGTGTTTGTGTGAATATGGGTTTCATGGCTCTGAGATAACTGAAGTTGTGTAATTAAAGCCAAGATTAAGAATGACCTAGAGAGGCACTTTACCTGTTATTCCTCGATATTTGACAGCTCATTCATATATATACGTGAGAGATGGGTGTATTCGGGTTATTATAAACTCAAATCCCAAATCAAAGATGAGGAAATTGTGTTTACGGATATACAGCCGGCTAATAGCGTATCCTAGAGGAGGGCGTCAACGCACTGAGGAATAAGCTATTGTGAAGATAATTAGAGATGGCTGAATATCATTTGTCATCGTGATTCATCAGGTTTAGATATTATATTGTTATTTAATAAGGACGTCTCTTGTTCCTCTGGTCTGCAGTGATTTGACTGAAATTCAGCAGGCTGCTGAAATTAAGCCTTCCCATCGGTTATATGCTTTTGATTCAGCATAAACGTGCACGTTATCATTTAATTTATCAATAGACTTTAATTCTCCGGTTTGTTCCCTGATCCTGCTATGCTTTCATCCGTCTCCCTTGGCAGACACCTGCCCCCTCATGGTTCAAAGGTGAACTGCATCAGATACCTCTGAAGACACCAAGGCTACACAGGTGATTTTTACTGAAATAAATAACATTATGGAGAATATGTAAACATTACGGCAATTAAATTCTGCCTTGTTTACAGGTTACAGTATTTGCAAGGGCCAACACACAGCGCTCCCGCTCGTAAGTAGGTATTTCTTCAGGCTGGTTT
Organism: Garra rufa; assembly: GCF_049309525.1. Taxonomy (NCBI): domain Eukaryota; kingdom Metazoa; phylum Chordata; class Actinopteri; order Cypriniformes; family Cyprinidae; genus Garra; species Garra rufa. The sequence goes on along the minus strand of NC_133368.1, from coordinate 6,338,039 downwards.
AAATGAATGTGAGCGCATGGAGACGAAAAGGCCTTGTGGGAGTTGGATGGCTTTGTGGATAATGAGAACTACAGTTTCCTCCACCACTATTCTTCTGTATGAACCCCAGGACACCGCTTCAACCTGCAGTGATAATCACGCCGGAGGCGGCCACAGCTGACACACAGCAGTAAATAGGGGAATAAAAGTCCGCTCCTGCAGACACCCGGACCTAAGATCTACAGCGTTCAGATTTAGGTTTACAACTTCTGTACACAAACAGGCAGATCAGAGAGGATAGATGTGTGATTACTGGATGTGGATGTTTGTGTGTGTGGGCACTGGGTGAAACGGAGAAGCAGATATAACTCAAAGAGTCGTCTGAACTGAGGGACATGCTGATGGCCTATGTGTTTGTCCCCGGTAAATAGGCAAAGCTATGTTCCAGCCGAGCCACGTTAGAGAGTCGCCTGTGTATATGTACTGCTGATATAATAATTTACTGTTCTTCTGAGCAGAGTTGAGTTTATTGAGGATACCGGGGAGCGAGAATATCAGTGTGCGTGTTTGTGTATGTGTACGGCTGTATTACTCACTTATAAAGAATGAGTAATGCAAGGTTGTGATTTAGCTTGTTTACTTTGGAACAATATGAATATGAAAGTCTTTATTATGTACTTGGCATGAGTGAATGTTAGTGATGAAACTCAAATTAGATTTTAATCAAAACACCAAACTGAAATTAGTTTTTTTTTTTTTTAATTAGTAAAATGCATCCATTAAAATGAGTGTGGGACACCATATTTGCTATTCATCTTACATACTGGTAGCTTCTCTGTGCTGTTGCTCATATCCAGTAAACAGATTTGATTCTGGTTCCACTCTGGTTGTGCTTTAGGCCTGTGTATTAGCTGCTTGCCCCACTTTGGGTGTTTCTCCTCCGGGTTTGATGTGGGCAGAGCGCTTGTGCCCGTTCCAGCTGTGGTACACTATTTAGCCCCAGGGCTTGCTTAGCAAGGGTAATTGGATCTGGGTGTTAATCTGTGCAATACGTCTAGAGCAGTCCACTGTCCAATGACTGTGAGCAGCTCATTCAGGCATTTGACTGCTGAAGGAGTGTTTTGGCTGGCTTACCAAAAAGCTTCGTCAAGCTTACTCAGAGTTCAGAATGAATCTGCAGAAATGCTGACTGAGATGTACCAGACTGAGAAAGCACATAACTCTGGCACTCATATTCCTTTTCTGGCTATTTTTTAGATTGATTTCAGGATTGACGTCTTTATTTTTAAATGTCTTCTTGGTGCAAGCCCTGATGATTCATGCTGAGTTGAGTCAGTTAGCACTTTAAGTATCTCAAAGCAGGTCAAGGTTTAGTTTTACTTGAAGGTACACCACTTGATAGTTTTGTCATTTTTGAGGGTTTTCTTAACTGAATTCAGTTCTCTTCATTTATTTTTATTTTTTTAAATATCACACTTTTTTTCCAAGTCATTTGGATTAACCTTTAGAAAACTTGTTTATTTATAACTCAATGTTCTTGTAATTTTTATCATGACTTAAAGAAAGTTGTACTTTTGACTGGGTTACCCCAGTTGACAGTTTTAAGTTTAAAGCATTTCCTTAATTTAAATCTGTTCTGTTCTTACTTATTTTTTAGAAATATCACGTTTTGATAGAATGCTTTATGAAAAGTTGTTCAGGTCAAGTAGAGCAACCTTAAACTTTTATATAATATGCTTGGGTTTCATAACTAACACTTAATACAGTATTTTAGTACTCTTTACTTTATGGTTGCACCACTTGACAGCTGTGTCATTGTTGAGGATGTCCTTAACCTAATTCAGTTTTCTTTATTTATTTAAAAAAATATCACATATTTTGGAGAATTATTTTTCTGAATAGACACGTTTTGTTTAAGTCATGTGGTATAACCTTAAGAAATTTGTTTATTCATGACTTGATATTCTTGAGATGACTTAGGTTGTGTAAACATGCATGATTTAAGGTGCAAGAAAAATATTTTTGTGCTGTTTACTTGGTTACCCCTGCTGACAGATTTACGTTTAAAAAATATAAACCTGTTCTGTTCATATTTTTGACTAAAAATAGCACAGGTTTTGATTAAATGTTGTTACTAAAAGGATTTTTTGTTCAGGTCAAGTGAAGTAACCTTAAACTTCTTTATGTTCATGATGACTTTTATATAATATTCTTAGTATTTCATGACTCACACATAATAACGTAATTTATAACTCTTTATGGTTGCACCACTTGAAAGTTTTGTCATTTTTGAGGATTTCCTCAACTTGATTTAAAATATCACACATTTTGGTGAATTATTTTTATGAATAGACACGTTTTGTTAAACATGCATGGTTTAAGGTGCAAGAAAAATATTTTTGTGTTTTTTACTTGGTTACCCCAGCTGACAGTTTTACATTTTAAAGCATTGCCTTAATTTAAATTTGTTCTGTTCTTTTATTTCTAGAAATATTACAGGCTTTGAATAAATGTTGCTATGAAAAGCCGTGTTTTGTTCAGGTCAAGTCAAGTGACCTCAAACTTCTTTATATTCATGACTTCTTATATATAATATTATCTGTATTTCATGGCGCGCACATACTAAAGTATTTTAGTACTCTTTACTTCATGGATGCTCCACTTGACAGTGTTTTTTCCTTAATTAATTTCCTCTATCCTAATTTTTAAAAATATCACATAGTTTCTTAAGGTGAATGGAGAAACATGCATTTTCACACTTTTTACTCTATGGTAACACCAACTGACAGTTTTGTATTTTATTTTTGTTGTTTATTCTTTCATTCTTTCTTTGTGAAAATAAATGTACATGTCTTCAGGAACGTTCTGCTTGTACTTTTTTCCTTCCAGACATGAACGGTGATAGCTGTAAACAAGCAGATGTGTCAGCATTGGCTGCTCTTTGGCTCGAGCGGGACTTAAGCTCAAATGGCGTTAGAAGATGAAGTACAGCCACTGCTGGGACCGCAGCAGGGACTTTCCTCTCTCTATGGCCGTCAGGGCCCTCAGAGCTCACATATGCACACACACACTCAACACTTCCCCCGTGAGGCTGATAGTGTGGATAGCCCCACCATCATGCACAGAGGCTCCACTGTTCTACAGAGATCTCCTCATGCTCAGCCTGGCATTAGCCAATAAGATGGATGATCACAGGTCTGCTGTGGGTCGAGGTGTGTGTGGACAGCGCAGGCCAGGCCTGTCAACACTTCAAAGGGAAGCTGTTATTTCACCCTGATCCAAGACCAGTCCTCACTATACCCAAACTCTGACCTCATCCGTGATAGGTGACACCACACGACTGGTCTGAAGACAGTGTAAAAGAGCAACCTTTATCAAGTATTACCCAAGGCCCCAGGTCAAATAGTGCAGTGGTCTCAAGAGCTGAGAGATGGAGTCAGTACTCTCGGAGAGATAAGAGCATGACGGCCTCCCATTGAGGTCTTGTCAAGTAATCTATGAAACTTCTCATTGAGTGGTTGGTGATGATTAAAAAGAAGTCCAGTGTTACAAAAACAATCATGTTTTCAGCACTTCCCATTTCCGCCAAGAGTGAATACGATTCTTAGAATTAACAGCTCATGCGTGCCACCACACATGACTAATCATATGACTTTAATAAGACGTGACCTGAAACTGACAAGGCATCAAAAGCTAAGAAAAGCTTCCCCGTCCTTCCCCAGCTTCATGTTGTCACAGTGTCGAGCGTGTGCAGGGTGGTTGAAGAAAGAGAAGTTTATTTCGGGATCTGCAGGGTAATGCTGTGTCATTAAAGGAGCCGTAGTTAGTGGCGGATTGGGGCCCTCGTTGGCCCTGTATTGGGTGGATCTGAAAAGATCTGTGCACATGAACATATCTGAGAGTTTGGGTTCCTTAAAGCTTTGATGTGCACAGTGTGGTTGGTGAGGTCTACACTAGCCCTTCTTTCTAAACCCAAAACTCTTGCAGTACCTTAGTATCTTATTTCTGTCTTCATATGTTTTTGAGTGCAGGGGGCCTAAATTAAAGGACTCTGGATGGGCAGAGCCAGAGGGACATTATTGTTCCTCCCAAGTATTGCTTTCTCTTCTCCTTTTCTCAGTGTCCCACACATCCTACCACAAACTTCTGCTTGTTGTTATTATTTAAACTGTGAGTCTGTATGTGTATGTGTATGTGTGTGTGTATTTTCAACAGTGCATCAGTCACAAGGAAAGAAAAACAGATGTTTTTAGTTTCTGTCAAACATCTGTCGTCATGGAACGTTTACCATTGGATTGTTCGGTTTCTTGTATTTTTTCTCAAAGTTTGACCCCTATACCCTTGTTGATCTTGCCTTGGCTCGCTGTCAAAAACATTTGCATTAATTCAATCTCAGCCACGCATTACCATGCACATTTCCTTACCTAATGCATGGCTCAACTCAGCATTTTCACTTTTCTGCCTAAAGTCAACTGGAGGACATCAAAACTGTTACGATTCTGACATCAATCATGTAACAAGCTGTCAAACGTAATGGCAGCTTATACATGATTACAACAGTTTCCTTCTGTTGTCCCCTTATGTTATTGCTAAATCTTGGTCAATGACGTGACGCTTTTTCTTGTCCGGACCTATTTCAGGCCTTCTATGATTAACCTGCTTTTAGTTTCTGAATTATATCATTTTGGGGGATTTTGTTGGATAATTTTAGAAAGTGTCTAGGTGGTGTAATAAAAATATAATATTTCATGATGTCTCTTCACTTATTATTTTTTTTAATATTATGATTATGTAAAAAAAACTTCTGTTCACCAAAATCAGTGTGGCGTAACCATAAAACAATGATAATTATCACTTACTAGGACCTTTTTTTAATGAAATGGCGTATTTTGTTAATGTCAAATGGGGTAACCACAAAATGTGTTTTGTTTTTACTAAAATATTTTTTTTAAAATCTAAAATAAACTTAGGAAAGTACTTCAGTACTATTTTTTACATGATAGTTACGCCACTTAACATTTCTTCAATATTTCTTCCAAAATACATAAAACCACAAACGAATACAAAGATTGCGTATATGTTCTTCTAAAATTAACAAGCTTTCAGTTTCTGAATTACATATTTTTGGGTTGATTTTGTGAAATAATTTAAAAAGTGTCTAGGTGGTGTAACTGCAGAAATTGCAGAAAAAATATTTCATTATTACTTCTTCAATTATTATTTTTTTTTATTTAAATATGATGATTATTTGAAAAACTTTTATTCACTAAAATCAGTGTGACTTAACCAACTTGCAGGAAGCCATTTTGCTATGTAAACAAACAATGACAATATGGCTTACAAGGCATATTTTGTTACTGTCAAATGGAGCAACCACTCAAAAAATATTTTTATATATCAAAACATGTGATTCTTGCTATTGCAGGTTTTGTTTTTACTTACATAATGTCTAAAAATCTAAAATAAACTTGTTAAAACAAGTACTTCAGTATTTTTTATTTCAAAATTTTATGTTGGAAATAATATTATATGAATATTTCTTCCAAAATACATAAAACCACAAACGAATGTAAATATTGCTTTTCTAAAAACCTATCACACGTGTTTTAAACTGGACATTTAAACGATTTGATCATTTTGGACAACATTATTTGTCAGTGACCCATTGTTAGCAGCATATATCGTGTACCACCTTGAAGAAAGTCTCCAAACCAGGCTGTGGTTTCGCACAGCCACGAGCGTTTGACGAGCCCGTGTGGCTGTGGGCGCTTGTGTTTCTCTCGCTCGCCTTTTTATAGCGTAACTGCGGGACTAGTGGCTGGTCTTTAATCAGAGACTGGAGAGGCGGGCCGAGGTGCTGACTGTAATGCGATAGCTGCGCCCGTCCTTAATGCTATTACATCCACATGCTGCTGCCGCGCAAGACTCAGCGCTCAAACGCAGAGACGCGCAGTGCCAAAGAGACAGCGCACGGAGTATCTCTATCACAAGACTTCAGTTACGGACCCTCTGCACAGAAGACCTTATCCGAACTGCCCTTTTCTGAGAGTTTTCAGCCGTGGCCAGTATTTCCCATTCGAGACAGAACGTTTGGTGCTGGATTCTGTGGGGACGAGACCGGGAAAACGCTTCATGTCAGTTGGATTTGAAGGCGAGAGAAAGCGCCGCTCACCTCACTCACTCAGGCGCTGCTATAGCTCGAGGAAATCAAGCCAAAATATGTTTTCGCGCTGAACTCTGGCTTTAAAAGAGGAAGTTGTTTAGTTTTAAGCAGCCGTTTTATTTCGTTGTCGTTTTTTTGTTTGTTGAGGATATCACTGGAGATGTTAAACAGCCAAGTCTGGGTTGATTTTACGCATCCAGCATTTTGAAGCACATCGAGAAAGCAGGCGGAAGAAATTGTTATCAGACTGAAGACACAAGTGGATACATCATCAGTGGACAAGAACATTTTCAAAGAACATCACAAGAACTTCAGCATTTCCTCCACACGCACTGGGTGAACATCACCCAGAAAAGATGGATTTATTCACAAAGCTCTGTGGATCTTTACTTGTCTTGTGTGCGGCATTAGTTTATGGAGAGGAGGGTAAGTTTTTCTTTTGCTATTTGTTTTTATCTGAATCAGTATAGGTTTCCATTTTACGCGTATGCTGTACTGTGATATTGCACATTAAGGCACTGCGACCACATTATTGATATGTTTCAGTTTCTGTCATTTGGGTATTTGTATTGAACTCTGCTTAGGTCTGTCGTACCTCACAACTGACAGACAAAACGGCAAATAGTCCATATTCAGTACTTATTATTAAAAAAACGGAAAGAGAGTGGCTAAAAAAAGACAATAATGAAACCAAACCAAAACGACAATACTAAGATGATGAGCGCTTCAGAAGCTTTTAGAAGGTTTTAGTGTGATTGGTGAAAGCTCACCGCGTGTGCTGGCAGTCTCCTTCCCGCTGGAGGTGACGCGCTCTCGGCATGAGCTCCGACGAACGCCGCGCTTCACACTTGACTCCACCGCACGTTTTCACAAATCTATTTTGTGTTTGTTTATTCAATTAGCTGTGTAACACAGTTAATTGCTTTTTTTTTTTTTTTAGGATTTAGGGTATTTTGCTCACAGATAAACTCTAGAGTAAATTACGCAGCGGATTCTCTTCATGCCACGAATGGGATCCTAAATTAAGCCACCTATCACTTAACCCTTAAACACGTAATATGTGTATTTTTGACCTACAAAGTCGTAACTCATCATTTACGGTGTTTTTGTAGTCGTAGTGTTCTCCTGTCATGGTTACTTAGTCTTGACGACTGTATTTGTGCAGCCGCGGGCACATGAAGCACCTCCAGCGACTCTCATGGAGAATATCAACGGGAATACAGAATATATATAATGTATATATCTTCGCATATAGGCGATATATAATGTAGGTACGTTTGCACATATTTATGTGTATACACAATTAGATTTCGTGTTTTCATATTTTAATAGCCTTTATTTGACATTTTCACACTCCTCGCTGGTGATTCGAAAGACAGGTTTTGCATTCAAACTATCTTTAGCGAGTTTTATTAACCTGACTGACTGTTAAAACTCACTTCAGGCACTGACGCATTAAGATATTTTAAGGTAAACCTTTAAAAACTCCTCTAACGATATATTTATGCAAATCACGAGAAAAAAATCTAGAATGACATTAATAACATCGAAATTTGGGCTTTATGTATGAATAAACATACGTGTAAAGGAAACTTGGCTTTCACAGAGTCGACGTTTATGGTAGCCTGTCTTGCTTGTGTCTGACTAGGGTGAAAACTAATGGCAAACGGTTTAAAGGGGATTTTTGAACGGGGATTTTTACTGTTGTAGGCTAGTCTACACGTTTTACGTGATTTATTCACGGTATCAATCTGAAATATGTATATATTTCTCATTACTTTATTGTAACTTTGCAGCCTCACGAAATAGATACGTTTTCATTGTACACCATTTGTGTATGCAAATACGTAGTAGGCTAACTGAACACTAGAATATAAATTGAGTCATTTTTCTGTTGGACCACACAAGATAACCAACTTACTAAAGGATTAGTTTACTCCAAAATAAATATTGTGTCCTCATTTACTCACCCTAGTGTTGTTTTAAACTGCCCTCTGTGGAATACAAAAGAAAATAGAACAGTTAGGACTGACAGTCTTAGTCACCATTCACTTCTATTGCATGTTTATTCCATACAGCGAAAGTGAATAGAGACTGCTAATGTGTCCTTTTGTGTTTCATGGAAGAAAGTCAATTGGGTGAATAAATAAAGTCAGAAGTGTTTGAGTTAAGTTTTTGTTAGGCCTCTTTTTACTCTTTCAGCATTTTTTCCTCTAGTAAAGTTCTTTTGGACTAGCTTTAGCTGTATTTTCCAACCAAATGTCGACTGCAGTGCTGCCAGACCCAACAGATCTGTGTTGGGATCTGCACCTGATCCAAGAGAGAGCTCTCCACAGGGGTCCTTCTAAAAGCCCAGCTATCTTTCCAACACAACAACAGTGCCTTAATTAGTCCTGTTAAGCTTCAGACGGTCTAAATCAGATGGATGAATGGTTTTGAGAGAGGGAGAATGGCTTAACCATCTACTGCTGGGACAGGAAGCCCTGCTGAAGTGAGCTGGACTCAGCAGCTGATGAAGCACACGCTAAACGACAGGGGGGCTGAAGCCTCTTGTTCTAGTGCGGACAGAATGTAATAAGACAGAACGCCGGAGCTCTAAGTGTCTCATCACTGCGATTAAATATCAGCTATTCATCAGCAGACGCTCGCTCAGTGAAAATGAGAAACCTTATTGACTTCCGCCAGTCAGCTGCTGATATTTTCCAGCTCCTCTCCTGTGGCGGCGGTTATGGCTGCCGAGTAGAGGAGCAGTGTGTGGTGATAGCATGCGGATGCGTGTGCATCTACATGTTTGAGCCTGAAAGACAGCACGTCCGGATGCTCTTCCATATTTTTCCCGGTGTACCTACTGGTACGAGCGCAAAGAGCATGTTGTTGGCAAAGCCTCGGCCACCTGCGCCTGGAGGCGACATTGCGATTGATTACATGCTTATGCAGCTGTGCAGACACACCTGACCACCTGCAGATCCTCAACACGCTCCAGAGAAACTGCAGCTACCGGAGCAAACCCAACGGGTAGCTGCTTTCAAACCGCAGTTTAGCACACATCAGTATCCTAATAGAGACCACCACGTGTTGTGCCGAATTTCCGAGGGAATATGAGAGCAATTCTCTCCTGGCGCTGGTTGTTTTCCGTGGCGTACTGAGTGAATGGGATCTCTTTAAAGTTTCATCGGATCCCTGCTAAGCCCATTTGTCATGTTCGTTTTCTGCTGTTCAGTGGCTCCAAGCTTATTTCATTTTCCATGCGCACATCTTTGGTTTTTTTATAGGCGATTGGTTCTGAGTTTCATTTTTGAGTTGTTCAACCTGCTTTTAGTCTGTTAGAGCTTCACTTTCTATGTGTGTGAGTAGCATTAGGTTTCGTCCAGCAGCACCTCCTCTGAGCCCTTTATACTGTTGATGCTGATGAAAGGCAGATGTGGACTTCTGGCAACCTCTTTGTGTGTGTTTAAGGTACTCTGTGTTCCTCTGTTCTAACACTGAGTTTGATACCAATTCTACAGATGCATTGCATGTCTAATCTCTTCAGATCGCATATATCCAAGTGACTTTGCAGAATTAGGAGCCTTTTGAATAACTTGCGAAAAAAGTCCATTAGCTGTTGTCTGTAACGTACTGATACATGAAGCACGGCTCACACAGATGTCACTTTCTGTTGGCTGTTGCAGTGAATTCCCATGACCAATGTGAATATGAGCGAAGCTGCCCTCATGTGAAACTCCCGGACGCACAGATTCCTATCGGGTTGACCTGATTCGCCCTCAGAATTCCGCAGACCAAAAGTAAATGTGACCTCACCTGTAAAGCTTCTTGATCAGCAGCCGACGAACCGCAGAGTTTAAGCAGAAACAAATGTTTGGTCAGCTTGAACTGATAAATGCACCGGATCTCCACAAACAACGGCCGTTATGTAAATCACTGCAGTTTGTTGTCATGTCTGCTCCCTGCACTGTTTTCTTCTCTTTGCCGTCTCGTGTAATGGGTAATATTAGCACTCCTTCAGCAGAAAATGGGCCTGTAAATCAGCTAAAAGAAGGTCAGATATTTGTATTCGCGCCAGCGAATGCGCGGCACTCGTTCACTCACTCTCGTGTGGCAGGCGCTGGAAAAGTGCTGAAACAGTGCTATCGGGATGAAATTCAAAACAAGCAAGAAACCCATAAATAATGCAGCTCCATTCTCGTTCCCCCACCCACCTGCTCAGCACCGTTTACAGTTACTTATGGCCCTAAAGTGAGGGGGCCGGCGGCAGGCCTACCCACCGGCAGCATCCTCAATCCTGCAGGAAGTGAGGCGGGGAGAAACGTCGTGTATCTGAAGAAAAGAGAGAAGCGGGGTTTTGCGAATTGACAAAGTGCCGACACCGGAAGCTCTGACAGGATGAGATCTGTGGCGGTTGTTGTGTGTACTCAGCAAAACACGGCTGTGCCGAACAGTGAGCGTTGCGTGCTGAGTCTTATGCTAAGTGAGGATTGAAGATACTATTGATTTCCCCAACAATCAAAGCTATTGATTGGTTCAGGCCAAGATTTGATTTTGTGAATCGAAGGAGCTCTATTAGTAGATTCGGTTTCTATTGAACAGTGTGACGTTCAGCTGTAGTGTGGGAAGACTGATGCTATGAGACCAACTGTGAATGGTTTATCATTTATTGACCCAAATAATACAGTTCAATTTCCAGGTACAGACACCTAGTGGTGTGGATGGAGAATTTGCGCAAACATTTTTAGAAACTGGTTCCGCCGAGATCTGATTTTGTGACTTGGAGGAGATCTATTTGCTGTGGTGTGAGTTTATCATTTATTTTACAGTTGCGCATAGTAATTTTTGTTGCACTGGCCGGTAAGGCAGTTGTATTGGACTTATACTGACACCTAGTGGTGTGGATGTAGGATTTGCACATTGTTGATGCCATTTGTGACCCTGGACCACAAAACCAGTCTTAAGTAGCACGGGTGTATTTGTAGCAATAGCCAAAAATACATTGTATGGGTCAAAATGATACATTTTTCTTTTATGCCAAAAATCATTAGGATATTAAGTAAACATTGTGAAGATATTTAGTCAATTTCCTACCGTAAATTTAAAAACTTAATTTTTGATTAGTAATATGCATGGCTAAGAACTTAATTTGGACAAATTTAAAGGCAGTTTTCCCAGTATTTAGATTTTTTTGCACCTTCAGATTCCAGATTTTCAAATAGTTTTATCTCAGGCAAATATTGTCCTATCCTAACAAACCATACATCAAAAGAAAGCTTGTATAAATCTCAATTCCAAATTAAAGCTGCAAGCAGCGATGACCGGGCCCTCGCCATATGCGCAGTCACCATCCCGATAGCATCAGGAAAACGGTGCCCAGTTGGCACATGCATTCACAGTAACCCTCTGCCAGTTTGGATTTAAAGTTTACAGAATTGAAAGGGTTAATTAAAATCAACACACAGACACATACACACAATATTTAAAATTTTGCCATCCAGTTTAATTTGTTAACATTAACTATATTAGTTAACATGAACAATAATTAAATAGCATTTATTAATGTTAATTAATATTAAGCTAAAAAAAGTATTCATATATTATTAAAAGGTACATTAGTACATTTATTTATATTTGTTAAAAATATTTGTGGGTTCATGTATTAATAATACATTATATATATTATATATATATATATATATATATATATATATATATATATATATATATATATATATATATATATATTCGCCCATTCTGGGCTCGGGCCCTAAAAAATGACCCTTATAACTGGTTTTGTGGATCCAGGGTTACTTTTTTAGAAATGCACTATTCGTACATTATTCATTTTTGTTATTTATTTTTAAAATGTTTAATCATCGTGGATTACATTGTTGTCTCAAAATGTCTGCCTCCATAAGGCGATCTGTAATTTAAAAATCTATTATTAGCTTTTATTATTAATCTCATGAGAGCGGATTTTATTTTAAAAACAAGAAGTGTTCATTTCTGTTCATTGAAACAAAATCGTGTTTTATGTTTTCAGCGAAAATAGCGTTTCCATTCCCTAACTCATAACTTTTGTCTGTACTTGGTGCACAGCAAATCATCCACAAACACAGACATGTGCACACACACACACACACACACACACACACTGTGTGTTGACTCTGGCCCATTCGCATACTGCTGTGATAGCATGTGGCAGAGACTGTAGATGGATAGACTCCTTTAGCAGTACAGACACAATAATTCATGAGGCCACCACACACAGCAACACAACACTACTGCAGTATCTGTCGCTCTCTCTGCTCGGAGCGGAAATGAATCTCTGCACTGTCAGACCGGTTCTGTTGAGGCCCAGAGCTTAGGGAGGAAGAACACCTCCTAATGAGACCCGTCAGCCTGTCGACCCTCCTTTCTGCGAGCTCACGCATACACAAACGAATCGACCCGGAACATATGAGAAAGTGATGATTCTGGGATTGTTCAGATGCAACCTACAGGAGTGTGTTTAGCGCCAAACTACATATTTCCTAATTCAACGAGTCAGTGGATTGCCTGAAATGACTAGTCAGGATGTTTTAGGTCGATGAGATGCATTTACGTAAAGACATGCTGTTGTGTTGGAAAACAGCTGGATGGAGAGCAACAGACTGGAACAGAGCACAAAGGTCTCAGGATGCGTTTCTAAAACTTGCGCTATTTTTAACTTGACATGCTGTCTTAAAAATGCAGTGCTGGTGACGGGACATTCAGAACCAGCATGAGATCAGACGCAACTGACAAAGGCGGCCATCTGCATGTGTGTGTCTGTGGTGGTGTTTTAGAAAGGATGAATTTAACGACTTTTCTGATATGGTTTTAAAGCACATAAAATATAAAAAAATATCAAGACAAGCACTGTTATAAAACTCCAAGAATATTTTCTTTAATGTTTTTTTTTTTTGGTTTAAACTGAATATTTATCTCTAATATAAAACATTGCACATGCAAGAAAAGTATTAAATGTAACAGTTTTTTGGCTATTTAGTACCAAGTTTGTCATTTCTTCATGCTGGGAAATACATGAAAACTTTATTAGCTGGGTTTCATAAAATGAAATGTGAAAATGAATGAAAAGTGAATTCACGGAATTACATTTAGATTCGTTCACACTGCATCAGATTGCTTTGACACACTGTTTTTGTCTTGTTTATAGTCAAAATATCAAAAAATCTAGTAAATACATCTTAATTTAAGATTTTATTTTTTAGATATTTTGACTAAAAACAAGACAAAAATACTAAGATAAGCCTTTTTTTGCAGTGCAGCGTTGAGCTGTATAACCAATCAAATGCATTTCTGTTTAACTTAGGAATACATTGACCAATCAGAGGTGCTTAGATTAGTCAGTGCTGCGTCGAATGCGCATGCTCACAAATTCCCTCATTATAAACAACACAGTTCAGATACGACGTAAATAAAAGATTAATTTCAAAGATTGATTATAATGGCAGTTTTTGCATAACTTGCACTGTACATGCTGCAATGTCATTACCCTATTCAATATTTGACGAGGCACTGTGTTGGAGCAAAGGTGAATGGTCTGCTGGTTTCAGAATTAGGCCGCATTTTGCCCGGTTTAGTTGCAGCGTTCTTTGAATGCAGTGTAAATCTGGAAGGTATGAAGAGGTCGCATCCTACCACATCAATCTTGTTTTCCGACGGTGAGAAAGTCGGTGACTGAGTGCGAGAGATCAAGTGTGCAATACAGATGAGTTGTAATTGTTTGCAGAAAGCGCTGTGGAAACCAGCCACAGACCTCAAACTGTCAATCAAAGCCCTCACTTCCTCTGAACTCCTTCCCAGCGTCCCCACTGGGCCACTACGTGTGACGCTACAACATGGGCTCAGTGTATGTTGGTTGCGGTGTATTTGTTGTGAATTTCAAGTAATGGCAGCAAAGTGCGTGCCGTGTGTCCGTCCTTCCTGGGCCACTGCTAATGTGTGATGAGCAGGACCACATGGAATCCGGCACCACAGAATTCCAGAAATTCCCACAGAAATGGAACTGTGATCTGCTGAGTTCTAAACATTTGGATGACACTGCTTTCAACTTCAGTTTGACTGTAGTGCTCTATATTTAAAGGAACAGCTCATTGTTTCCTCACCTTCAGATCGTTTCAAACCTGTGTGACTTTCTGTAGAACCCAAAAAAGATATTCTAAAGAATGAACATTGTCAGTTAAACTACTAAGTTTCTTTGCATCAACAAGAAACATTCTTCACAATATCTTCTTCAGGCAAGTTCCTGAAGCCATCTTGAATCATTCAGTGTCTCCGCGCCTTAAAACATTTATACGCCGCCTCTCCTCGAACATGCGCGCTGACATCGTAGCGCTCTAGCAGAGGTTAAACAGCTGTGCCTCAATACTATGATCAGAGCAATAATGAATGAGAGCCATATCAATTATTTGAGCTGTGGGAGCCGAGGGCTTGTTCGGGAAGAGAATGGTAAACACAGACAGGGGAGAGAGAGAATGAGTGCACTATCTCTGCGCTTTCCGCACAGAAAGGCATCTTTGTGACTGATCACAGCATTGGGTTGACCTCTGACCTCATGCAGACACACTTCCTGTCACTGAGTAGCTTGTCATGTGTGATAGAGTGTTTTTTATTCTGAAGAGATTGTTGAAGAATGTGTCCTAATGTTTGCAGATTGCTTGTTGTCAGTGATACAGTTGTGTACCAGATGACAGCTGGGACAAGCATGGTTAACACTGGACACAGCAGATTCTTTGATTTCCCAGTTTGTATTAAACATCGGGACACAGAACAAAAGCCTTTAGTTGCCAAGTCATGACTGCTTTACTTATTGACTAGCAGAGGTCAGCTATTTCCTTTCACTCAATTAGAGTCATTTGTGTCATATTGATTCATGTGTAGTGAATCACATCAAACAGCTGGAAAAAATGGCTTGAGTTACGTATAAATTAACTGGTTTTAAGTGCTAAATATTATTAAATAAAATGTAATTAATATAAATACACTACTGAAGTGATTAAACCTGCTGAATCATTTGACCTCTCGTCTTCACAGAGCCATGTGGTGGGCATTTAGATGCCAGTGACGCAGGATACATCACCACACCCGGTTACCCGCTGGAGTACCCGCCCCACCAGAACTGTCGATGGGTGATCACAGCGCCCGAACCGTCCCAGCGTATCGTCCTAAACTTTAACCCACACTTTGAGCTGGAAAAACTGGACTGCAGGTAAGCAGAAAAAGTTCTGAGGCTTTAGTTGATGATTGATTAAGAAACTATATATGTGACCCTGGACCGCAAAACCAGTAATAAGGGTATGTTTTTTGAAACTGAGATTTGTACATTATCTGAAAGCTGAAATAAGCTTTTCATTGATGTATGGTTTGTTAGGACAAAATTCTGCAGAGATACAACTGTTTGAAAATCTGGAAACTGAGGGCGCAAAAAAAATCAAAAATACTGAGAAAATCACATTTAAAGTAGTCTAAATTAAGTCCATAGCAATGCATATTACTAATCAAAAAGTACGTTTTGATATATTTACGGTAGGAAATTTACAAAGTATCTTCATGGAACATGATCTTTACTTAATATCCTAATGATTTTCGGCATAAAAGGAAAATGTATAATTTTGACCCATGTAATGTATTTTTGGCTACTGCTACAAATATACCCATGCTACTTATGACTGGTTTTGTGGTCCAGGGTCACATATAGGAATCTATATCTACCAGGGTTGGAAAATAACGAGGGCTTGTGGCAAAAATACCACCATACTGAATAAAAATACCCCTAAATTCAAGACAAAGTGGCAAAAAATGCCCCTGCACAATTAAAAAATGTATTACGGCTGTCGCGATTAAAATGAAATGTGAAAAAGAATGAAAAGTGTAATTTAGATTCACTCACACTGAATCAGATTGCTTTTACACACTGTTTTGTGCAACGTTGAGCTTTATAACCAATCAAACGTGTTTCTGTTGAACTTTGGAATGCATTGGCCAATCAGAGGTGCTTAGATTAATCAGCACTGAAAATGCCAGAGCTGTTGTTGAGTTTGCATGCTCGCGAATTCCCTCATCATAAACAACACAGTGCAGATATGATGCAAATAAAAGATTCATTTCGTAGCTTCAGTGATTATAAAATTTTTGGTTCGTTTTTTGCATAACTTGTGCTAGCTTGGCTAACGTCTTGAACTGACATGTTTGTCTGTGAAGCCAAAATAGTGACATGCCTAAAACAAAACAAAAACATGTTTTTTTATATCGATGTTAATAATTATTATGACAATATAAAGAGGAATAATCTACAATAATGATTTTTGTCGTAATATCGCAGCCCTATGAGCTCCTGTTTTTTTTACATGTATAATTTACAAATTCAAACAGTCTATTGTTATTGACAACAGTTTGAAATGTATCTATATCTATAATATAGGAAGAAACAATATTCTTTTATATGATGAGGTAAAAACAGAAATAAAGGGGAGTATTTCAAAACTGCCATGTCTGTATTTCAGACACTTAAGAGGCAACAAGGCAATCTTGTTTACTTTCTTTTATATAATGAATGGTATTTGATTAATTCTGCTGCTTTAAAAAATGTGTTGATTCGGAAAAGACTGCTGATGTTTCTTGCCTAGTGATTATTGGAGCCTTCCTGTGATGTCCCGCTGAGTCTGGCTCTAGTCGACATTACGCACACTCTCCTCACTTTAATTAAATATCCAATAAACAAAGCTTTGACACACATTTCTGGGAATCATGAAAACGTGCAGGCTTGAGCTCTCTGCGTGTGTTTCACCGGCAGCTGTGTCGACTCCTCCCTCTATTGGACAGCAGCAGAAATGCACGGATTATAACGGTACACGGAGTTTCACTGTTTTCACAGTTTGGGGGGATTTGTTTTAAAGCGTGATTCGTAAAATGGGACGAATTCGGCAGGAATTAGCGATCGCTAGTGAAGACTTTGACGTTCGTGAGTCATGTTTTACAAACCCTTCTCAGCAGAGCGACAAAGCCTGTCACAACCTGCCACTTCCAGCTCTCTCACTCTTCTGACTGAATATTGCCCTTTGTCCTTTTGGCATTTATTAACATTTTGGATCTATTAATTATACATAGAAGTGTTTTTAAAGAGAGATTTATGGGATGGCTTTTGACATTCCTTTGTTGAAATTGGAGCATTAATTTTTCAGCAGCTTTTGTTGAAAGTGTCTTCACTGAGCACTTCCAGTGAGCACAGCATCAGAGAGAGAGAGAGAGATCAAAAGACAGAGACAGGAAAGTCTGATATGTGTTTCGTTCCAGCACTTTGCTTACCCCTTAGTGGATTGTGCACGGGATAGTACTGTTGTTATTTTCGTCTCTCGTTTTCCCTCCACCCCTGGCTTGATTGACAGAAGATGCGGCCCGTTCCATTACATCACACATCCTTTTCCGTGCTTTCCTCCCGCAGGGGAGTTCTTTGCGCGTCCATTAGTAAACAGAACTCCATATTGAATCAGACACATTGCTACATTTGGAAAAGAGGAAAGTGGACAGTTTCCCAGTAGTTCTCAGGTTTACGCAGATCTAAGACTTAAAACAGATGTCTCTTTTTTTCAACCTTCCATCTTTACTCCACCAATCTGCTGCTCTGCTACAAATGTTCAGACTAGATTTTCACATCTTTTAATGACAATGTGAGCACTGTTTGTCTGTGCCAAACTAACCACCACAGTACTAGGGTGTTGTGGGTGGTCACCAGGGCATTGCTATGTGGTTGTTTAGGTATTCTGAGTGTTTTATAGTGTGTTCCCATGTGATTGCTATATTGGTTATGCATAGAAATAAAAATTTTATAATTTGTATCAATCTGTGTTAATACTTTAATTATTTCAAACATTATTAAATTATAATATGTATTTCAAATATAAAATATAAGTTTATCTATTGATACATAAAAATACAAATTATGTTTTGAATAAATATTTTATAATATTATCATAATAATAATATTAATTTATTATATATTATGAATATACACACACATATACACACATTTGATTAATAGAAATAGAAATATTTTTCTTATATAGTGTTTAAAAATATTTTATAATATTTAATGCAATTAAATATTATATTAATTTATTATATATTAAAATAAATTGATATATGAATTTGATATATAATTTATAAATATAAAAATAAAAAACATTTTATATTAATTTTTATATATATTATAGTACTTAAAATATTTTATATTTAATGCAATTAAATATAGTATTAATTTATTATATAGAAATAAAATGTATAATTTTTATTATAATAAAATTATATATAGATAAATAGAATAAATTGTTTTATAGATAGATAGATAGATAGATAGATAGATAGATAGATAGATAGATAGATAGACAGACACATTAAAAATATATATATATAAATGCAATTAAATATAATATCGATTTATATAATATATAATAAATATATTAATATAAATAAAAAATAAATTGTTATATTTAATTATATTTAAATAAATAAAATATATTAAACAATTATCATTATTTAAAATATAAATTTGATATATATTTGATAAGTATAAATATTTTTTAATGTAGTGTTTAAAATATTTTATATTTAATGCAATTAAATACAGTATTAATTTATTATATGTTCAAATAAATTTGATATTTAATTATATTTAAATAAATTATATATATAAAATTGTCGATAAATAGAAATAAATATTGTTTTAAATATAGTATGTAAAATATTTTGTAATACTTAATGCAATTAAATATAATATTAATTTATAATATATTGTAAATTATATATATATATACACACACACACACACACATTTAAATAAATAAATAAATACATTATATATATATATATATATATATATATATATATATATATAAACATTTAATAAATAGAAATATTAATTGTTTTAAGTATAGTGTTTAAAATAATGCAATTTAATAATGTAATAAATATAATGCAAATTAATATATGTAATAAAATAAATAGTTATATTTCATTATATTTAAATAAATAAAAATATATTTAACATCTATAAGTTCTTTACTTGTGTTTATAAAGTGTTATTTTAAGCTGATCATCATCCTGACCCTGTTCTCTACCTTTCTATCTCTCTGAAGTGACCATTTAAACCACATAAAGGTTAAGTGTGGTTATTTACGGCCTATGACTTCAGTCTAGTACACAAAGATAGAAGCTACTGTTAAGTCTGATCTGTAGGCCTCATAAAGGCACAAATTATATATCAGTCTCTTCTGTTTAACAAAAAGCCAGACTCTTCTCGGCTAAAATCATCAACCTGGCTCTCTCTTGTTTCTTTAAACTCCCTGACTCGTTCCCTGCTGTTTTTCTAGCCATTATTGTTTTTGTCTCTTCGCCAGGCAGATGAATTAAGGACAAAGTTGGGACTATTGAGTTCTGCTGGGGATCCAACACAATCGCAGTTGTAAATGCCTAGTAAACACAAGCACAAGTCGTAAAATGATCTATCCATTAACATGCTTAAACACAGCCACCCCTGATCCTCACATTAGCTTCGAGAACCGAAACCATCACGCAAAGCCATACAGGGAGGCGTCACAACAAAGTCTTTGTAAAGTGGACAGATGGTTTAATTGTGTTGTCGAGACTTAGACGCAGGGTAGGGTGGAGTGAAACAGACTTTTACCAGTTTTTTTACATTTAATAACAGCTCTTATCATGGGTGCGTGCATGGCTATAGTGCTTATAAGCATATTGCGGTATGGACACTGTGGGAAGGCTATTTATTTGATCTATGTTGATCCCGAGGTAGTAACAGCTCAGTATCTTTCCGTCGGACGCCAAACTGGCTCCATCAGCAGCTAAGCGCTATACTTAATTTATTTAACCTCCCTGTCAGATATGATTATGCAGCTTAGGGATCATATCTTGGCATCTCAGTCCTAACTGACAGATGTTTATATGCACACATGCTGAAAACTGGCTGCGCTAGAGGGTTTCCCCTTTGACCTCTCAAAGTTTAGTCTGCTTGTCTGCCACCACACCCCTATGTTTCATCTTTCCACTTATTTCTCCTTCAACTCTGTCATAACCTCCCTTTTTCATCCATTCTTTCCGCCTTGGTCTGTAATTCTCACTCGTCCTCCACCCATCTGAAAAGAGCAGCTCATGTGAATTTTCATACTGGTCTAGGCTGGTTTGGTTTTGGTTGGTTAGTATAAAAGCTAGTTGACTAAGGACTGGTTAGGCTAGTTAAATGTATGTAGTTGATATCCACTAATGTCAGTTTTTCTCTCCTTCCATTTCCCACTCACTTGTACCCTCTTTCTTTCCCCCATACATTGTGTCTGATTAAAATGATTCATTTCCCAAGGCACGGCCCATTCTCAGCATTGCTTTATTCCACATTCCCTATTCAGCTCTCTCTCATCATGCATAGATGAAGTAAACAGTGTTGATAGTCCAGCCACACTGTCACTGCAGACACTTCCTCCACAGATTTTCCAGTGCTCTGTGGGGACTGAAGGTAGGCTCTCAAACAGTTGTTACTAAAGCAAAGGATGCCATTTTGGAGGCAGTACGTCTTTGCAAAAACTTGACAGGTGTCCAGTGTTCAAAGCAGCATGGGACAACATGGGAATCTGAAGTTAGCATGTTGCTAAGCTAACAGTGTGATATTGTAATATGCATTGCAATACTTTAAAGAGATAAGTTCACTTCCAGAATAAAAATTGTGGTTAAAAAGTATATATGTGACCTTGGACCACAAAACCAGTCATAAGGTTAAATTTTACAAAACTGAGATATGTACATCATATGAAAGCTCAATAAATAAGCTTTCTATTGATGTATGGTTTGTTAGTATAGGACAATATTTGGTCGAGATACGTCTATTTGAAAATCTGGAATCTGAGGGTGCAAATAAATCAAAATACTGAGAAAATCACCTTTAAAGTTGTCCAAATTAAGTTCTTAACAATGCATATTACTAATCAAAAATTACATTTTGATATGTTTACAGTGGGAATTTTACAAAAAATCTTCATGGAACATGATCTTTCCTTAATTTCCTAATGATTTTTGGCATAAAAGAAAAATCGAAAATATACCCCAGCGACTTAAGACTGGTTTTGTGGTCCAGGGTCACATATAATTAAACATTTTTTTAGAAAATGACTGATCGTTTTGTTAGATAAGACCCTTATTCCTCGGCTGGGATCATGTAGAGCCCTTTGAAGCTGCATTGAAACTGCAATTTGGGCCTTCAACCCTATATTGAAGTCCACTATACAGTCTTAAAAATAAAGGTGCTTCACGATGCCATAGAAGAACCTTTTTTGTCTAAGTGGTTCCATAAAGAACCTTTAACATCTGAAGAACCTTTCTGTCTCACCAAAGGTTCTTTGTGGTGAAAGAAGGTTTTTCAGATTATAAAAAAGGGATGAGATGGGAAGAGATGGTTCTTTAAAGAACCTTTACCTGAATGGTTCTTTGTGGAACCAAAAATGGTTCTTCTATGGCATCGCTGTGAAGAACCTTTTAAAGCACCTTTATTTTTAAGAGTGTATGGAGAAAAATCCTGGAATCTTTTCCTCAAAAACCTTAATTTCTACATAGTCAGCATCATGGGTGCAGTAATTATTTTGGACTTTGGGTCTGTAGCTCATCTTTAAATGGTTTTGGAACACAGCCATTAGGTCACGAAAAGGAAGAGTAGAAAAAGTTGCCTTAGAGAGTGATGAAATCCAGAGAACTCTGGCATATCAGTTGGATGACAAGGACCAGATACAATCCCTAAAAAAAAAAGTCTATCTATCAAAGTTTACAGGCACAGCTCAGCGCTTACACGAAAGACACCGTTTCACTTGTCGTAGCGGCTTCATTCGAATTCATCGGATTGTTCCGCGGCTTCTTGGCACGGCATCAGATGTGTCCCGCTCCTAAAAGTTATAAATAGATTATTGTGGAATAAATATAATAAGCATGGGTTGATTTATCATGATATATCTGTAATGCAATCAGCAAAGCTGCTCGACTGAATGACATGGGTATAGAAACAGGTTCTCTCTCTCTCTCTCTCTCTCTCTCTCTCTCTCCTTTACCACTCTCTTACTCTATCCCTCTCTTTCATCTTTATCTGTTTTCTCCTTCCGCACTCTTTACACTTTCTTTTTCTCCCTCTAGCACAGTATTCCAGTTTTTGATATTATCTAATCACCATATTAATACACGAGGAATGGATTTTCCATTCTCCTCCATCCCGGGAATTTTATTAATTCAGTGATAACATTCCTAAGGCTTCCAGGGATATATGCGTAATAACATTTTTTAAAAAGTAGTAGTCAATTTAGTAAGTTTTTCTTTGTAAATTTTTAAAATATTTTTCATGCTGTGCATTTTTGGCTTTAGTTTTTGTATTTTTTTTTTTTTTTTTTTTTTTTTTGTTATTTTAACAAAATAGTATAGAATTTTTAAATCTGCCATTTTTCAGTTACATATACAGTGAGGTCAAAAGTTTACATCCCCCTTTCAGAATCGGCAAAATGTCAATTATTTCACCAAAATAAGAGGGATCATAGAAAATAGATGTTATTGTTTATTTAGTACTGACCTGAATAATATATTTTACATCAAATGTGTTTACATATAGTCCACAAGAGAAAATATTAATAATCGTACATCCCCTTGATTCTTAATACTGTGTTGTTACCTGAATGATCCACAGCTGTGTTTCTTTTAGTGATAGGTGTTCATGAATCCCTTGTTTGTTTAAACAGTTAAACTGGTCGCTGTTTTTCAGAAAAATTCTCCAGTCCCACAAATTCTTTGGTTTTTCAGCATTTTTTTTGTATTTGAACCCTTTCCAACAATGACTGTATGATTTTGAGATCCATCTTTTCACACTGAGGACAGCTGAGGGACTCATACACAACTGTTACAAAAGGTTCAAATGCTCACTGATGCTTCAAAAGGAAAAACGATTTATTGAGAGCCGGGGGGTGAAAACTTTTAAAGGGTATATTTAACTTATTTTGTGTTCTGGGAAGCATGTAACTATCTTCTGTGGCCTCCAAAGGAAAGTACTAAATTTAGGCAAAATAAGAAAAATGTACACGTTCAAAAGTTTTCACCCCCTGGCTCTTAATGCATAGTTTTTCCTTCTGGAGCATCAGTGAGCATTTTAACCTTTTGTAACCCACTTTTACAAACCCACTGTAACACTGTCAAATATATAAATGTTTTTAAAAATCAACCCAAAATTTATTCTGACACCTTCAACATTTCTCACATTATCACATTTTATTCTCAAGAGTTAAACTGTGTCAGAACAATTTTTTCTTGATAATGTCAGATAAATTTAATAGAAA
The DNA here is from genome assembly GCF_049309525.1 of Garra rufa. Taxonomy (NCBI): domain Eukaryota; kingdom Metazoa; phylum Chordata; class Actinopteri; order Cypriniformes; family Cyprinidae; genus Garra; species Garra rufa. Next base: position 6,314,504 of record NC_133368.1, on the reverse strand, counting down.
GTATGTAACAAAACATGGTCAGGTCAAAGTGTCAAATCAAATTTTTGGTCCCAAAGTTTTTTTAATATCACTGATAGTCAAGAATTTTGGGGTATAACATGTGACAGTTTTATTTTGCTATCCTCACTTACATAAATGAACTAGTGTCCTGCATCCACAAGTAAAAAAATATAAAAAAAATTATACCTGGTGTCAGAATAATTTTTGGTTTTACTGTGTATATATATATATATATATATATACTTTTTTTTTTTACCAATTGTTTTGTAGTACATTTACAGTAGCACACTCCACACTCTTACTACAACGTGGGGAGCTGAGTATTGTCTTCTGTGATGAGGGATATCCGAACTGACGATCGCCAGAGAGCATTTTTAGACCTCTCAACTCCGGCCGCATGCAGAGCCGTGATCACAGACCCCGGGACACCCCACCGTCTCCAGCTGGGGAACGGAGACAGCTGCCTTTGTTTCTGTAGTAACCTCACAGCGGACGGTAGTGATACTACAGTACGCTAGCCCTGCATATACAGACTAGCCTCTTAGTTGCTCATGACTGACGTTGAGCGTCTATGAAAGGAACAATTTTACACAGCAGTTTCCCCCACTGTCTCTCGGCGTGGGGCTTTATCCGTGATAGATTTGACAAATGAACACGTCTAACCTCACAGCTAGATTTCCTCTCGAGTGAGGCCAACAGTAGCGCATGATATCATCGCTCGGTGCGGCTCCCCAGGGGTCCTTCTGATCAATGCGAGTTTTCCGCTTGTAATGAAGAATCGATGGATGGTGTGAAGCCGGACAGGACTCAGGGGGGTCACGCAGGTCTCCCACACAAATCACATCAGTTTCTTATGACAATTAATGGCTTGCTATATGCTTACAGAGCATATTTTATATATAACAGAAGATTTTAAATCTTTATTAGAGGTTACAGATTGCTCTCTGACATTTCAGATGGCAGTAACAACTCTACCTCGGTTTCTTTCTTCATACCTTTCTTGGTTTTATGACCAAATAAATGGTCGACTTGAGCACGGTCTGGGAATGCTCTCGAACAAGCAGTTAATATTTTAGAGGCACTTTCAGTATTTTAATTCTTCCACTGGGTGAAATTGAGGTTTTTAGGCAAAGCCTGTAATTATTTACTTTCAATCAAAGTAGCCTTTCCCCTGCAGTAAATCTGAATCTATTCATTTAGAGAAAAAAGTCTGAGATGTTTCAGAATGTGGGGGTCAAAGTGTACAAACATGATATCTTCTAAATATTTTATTCTAGGTGTAGTTGTGGGTTTAGAAAAGTGTATCAAGTGGTTTTTGATGAGAAGTGATTACATGAAAATCCAGTGGAGCATTTAATCTAACAATCCAATTATTTAAAACATGCTCTAGCAGAGATTTTGGCATTTTTGGCATCTATCTAGTTTGATTATCTTCCAAGTCACTAATGAACTTGTGACAAAATATCATAAAGTTTTATTAAAAGCATATTTTGTGATGTCAATAACAAAGATATATGTGACCCTGGACCACAAATCCAGTCGTAAGAGGAGTCCATTTTTTGAAAATGAGTTTTATACATCATCTGAAAGCTGAATAAACTTTCCATTGATGTATGGTTTGTTAGGATAGAACCGAGATACAACTATTTGGAAATCTGGAATCTGAGGGCGCAAAAAATCAAAATATTGAGAAAATGGCCTTTAAAGAAGGAAAAACAAGACATTAAGAGTCAGAGGGTGAAAACTTTTAAAGGGTAAATTTAACTTATTTTGTGTTCTGGGAAATATGTAATATGTATCTTCTGTAGCTGCTCAAGGGCAGTACTATGTGAAAACAAATTATATTTAGGCAAAATAAGAAAAATGTACACATATTCATTCTGTTCAAAAGTTTTCACCCCCTGTCTTTTAATGTATCGTTTTTCCTTCTGGACCATCAGTGAGCGTTTGAACTTTCACTTTCACAAACCCACTATAACACTGTCAAATAAATATTTTTCCATAAATACTGCATTATAAAGGTGGGGTGTGTCATTTCCATTAATGCCACCAAACAGAATTGCAAAGTAATGATTGTTGTTCAGGTTTCAAACATTCGTCCCATCATCTTCTGCCTTTAGTTGAGCCAATGTTGGTATATTCGGCCTAGCAAAATACGAAAATGACCTTCACTTTTAATAATAACTTAATATCTGACTCTCATTTGCAGTATGTTGCTGTAGGACAAAAATAGTCTCAGCATTGTCAGCAAAAATATGTGCATTTGCCTTGTTAGATGCCAGGATCTGCAGGGGACGGCTGATGCTTGATACGTTTGTGCAGGTGTGAAAAAGTGTCCTGGCTCATTGATACAACGTGTGAAAGGCAATTAACATGCAGGCTCTGATGGTACATCTGCAGATACTTACTCTGCTGTGGTCAAGTCAAACATTCACACGCACATACACAAGCTCAGGGTGCCAAAGCCTGTGTTTACCCTAATTTGCTGGTGTAAAGTAAGAGTGAAAACAAGGAAAAAGAAAAACAAGTGGAAACGTGGCGAACAGAGTAAACAGAATCAGTCTTTGACACACAAAAACTGTCGAGTTTATGTAACATGAACACATTTTTTAGGGTCGGTCAACAATGCCAGCATTCTTACCCCAAACAGATTCACCATAGTAGCAACATTCAATAATAAGATCCATGAAAATCAAATTACCCTCACATCCACAGCAAAAACAAGCCAGCGTTTGTGTTGTTGTTTGTTGCCCATGTGACTGTAATGGTCTCACACAGCATGTGTCCTTAGTGTTAGGTGAATGCTGTTTTTGTAAGAGGGTTTGTTTCCTAGTTAATTGGCGACTGTTCTGAATCAGTAAAAGTGAGAGTCACTTTTAACTCTGTGCTGATTTGAAATGAAAGCATCTAATAGTTCAAAAGAAAACAGAATGCTGTGTGTGGTTGTGTTTTATGTGTCCAGAAGTTTATTTGAGAGTGTTTGTGTGTGTTTAAGTCTGGTTAAAGACAGCTGCTGGTGTCTGTCAGATGGTTTCTCTGTACTTTCATCTTTCTGCCTGTCATGTTTTCATCCTTTATCACAGAGTGGCCTGTCATTTTGAGGAAAGAGACAGAAGTGTGGGTTGAGGTGGGACGTGTTATCAAAGGCACCGAGGAGGGCTGTACAAATGTTTGATTGGAGGGTGTTTGGTAGCTTCGGCTCCAGAGATATCCTCCTTTACTCTTACAGAATCTGTGAACCCCACAACCTGACAAATACAAGACAAACAGACAGGGTTAGAGGAATTAAGATGTTAGACAATCTTTGAATGCTGAAAGTTGGAAAGTTTAAAGAAGTTTAAATCTTTAAAGGATCCTGATGTTCATGTCTTTCTTTCTTCAGTCGAAAAGAAATTAAGGTTTTTGAGGAAAACATTCCAGGATTTTTCTCCATATAGTGGACTTCAGTTGGGAATCAATGAGTTGAAGGTCCAAATTGCAATTTCGGTGCAGTTTCAAAGTGCTCTACATGAGAAATAATGGTCTTATCTAGTGAAACAATTGCTCATTTATTAGAAAAAATACATTTTTGTATACTTTTTAACCACAAATGCTCATTTTGCACTAGCTTGACTTCACACATTATGCAGTCACGTTGGAAAGGTCACATCTGACATAGGCGAATGTACCGACCCAGTGTTTACAAAACGATTGTGCAAAGCAAGTCAAATGCCCTTTACAAAAAAGGTAAAACAACAATTTTGGTAGTGAATTTTAACTCATAAGAAAGAAAAAATACTTTTTTATCACCCTAAAATGTAAGCAAACAAGAATGCCGCTTACTTTTTGATCACATTGTCTTATTTGTGTCTGTTTTGATGTCTTTTAATACATTTTAGGACAAACCTATGAGACTTGGATTGGCACGTCAATGAATCATAACTGAGAACTTCATTAAATTTCCCAAACTATGACAGAACAATGCATTTGTCCTCTAGGAATACACTGAATAAATATGTCAGAAAAGAGAACGCATAGTTTCTTCAACTCGAGGCTCATTGATTTCTCTGTCTGTGCAGTTGTCTCTTGAGTTGGAGCAGTGTTTTAGACAATGACTCTCTAATGCTGAAGGGTACAGATGTTCGGAGGGACCACGGGCTTGCTGAATTGGTGGTTAAATGAGGCACAGCTTGCTGTGTGGAGTCACGCTCTTCTGCTAGTACAGCTACATAAACCTCAGCCTTATTAACACGACAGCGCTGTGCTAAGTAGCAGCGCTTTTTACCTTTGCTGCCTGCTGGCTGGATGTGTTATTTTAAAAAGAAACTCTTTGATTCACATGTTCAAAAGAGAGATAATACACCTTTTTATTTATTTTTTCATTTACCGCCATCAGGTCCATTTTTAAAAGCTTTTCAAAGGAAGAATCTGTTTAGTAACCAGGCAGAATGTGTTAGGTGTGTATAATTGACATAGTTTCATAGTTAATTGAGATCAAACACCTTTTATCACCACAATCCCATTGTAATTTCTTCTGGCAAGGCTGTTTGTATCTTCAGAGTTAACAGAGAAAAAAAAGAAAGAAAACAAGAAAAGATCAAACTCATTATGTTGCGGTAGCAGAACAGACAGACCTTTAACACACTGTGTTGTGTGTTTGATCTATCTGTTGTGTTTACAGTCATGCAAAACTCTTTGCATTTCTTTCTGTGAGGGACTGTTATGATGGACTGCTTTGCTAGCAGTATTAGAGTTTGTTTTTTATTTATTTATCGCATCAGTTAATACCGGTTATATGTCGGATGTGTAATACACATGCCCTTTTTCTCTATTTTTGTGTTTAGGTTGCCTTTGTCGTCACTTAAAACTACACTCTAAAATGTTTGGGTTAAAAACAACCATTTCTGGGTTGTTTTGGGTAAATATTAGACAGAACACATGCTGGGATATTTTGACCCAGCTTGTTGGGTTTTATACATTGACCCATTTAGGTTGTTTTTTTTACATAATGCTGGGTCAGCCAACTTACGAAAGGTTTACCCAACATTGGGTTACACTGAGCCAGCGCTGGGTAGGTTTGTAAGGGAGTTCCAGCTGAGTTACAGAAAAACTACCCAGAAAAACTACCCAAAAATTAACCCTATAAAATGACCCAACAAGCTAAAGCCAGCATTTGGGTTAAAATAAATGACCCAGCATTTTTAGAGTTCAGAAAACTACCCAACAACTGGGTATAAATGTTAAAAATAAGCCAATAAAATGATCCAACAAGCTAAACCCAGCATTTGGGTTAAAATAAATGACCCAGCATTTTTAGAGTTCAGAAAACTACCCAACAACTGGGTATAAATGTTAAAAATAAGCCAATAAAATGATCCAACAAGCTAAACCCAGCATTTGGGTTAAAATAAATGACCCAGCATTTTTTGAGTGCAGAAAAACTACCCAGCAACTGGGTTTAAATGTTAAAAATAACCCAATAAAACTACCCAACAGGCCGAGCCCAGCATTTGGGTTAAAAAAGCAACCCAGCATTTTTAGAGTGCAGAAAAATTACCCAGCAACTGCGTGAAAATGTTACAAATAAACCAATAAAATGACCCAACAAGCTAAACCCAGCATTTGGGTAAAAACAAAATAACCCAGCATTTTTAGAGTTCAGAAAACTACCCAACAACTGGGTATAAAGGTTAAAAATAACACAATAAAATGACCCAACAAACTAAACCCAGCATTTGGGTAAAAAACAAAATAACCCAGCATTTTTAGAGTGCATAAAAACTACCCAGCAACTGGGTATAAATGTTAAAAAATAAGCCAATAAAATTACCCAACAAGCTAAACCCAGCATTTGGGTAAAAACAAAATAACCCAGCATTTTTTAGAGTGCAGAAAAACTACCCAGCACCTGGGAAAAAATATTAAAAACAACCCAATTAAATGATTCAACAAGCTAAAGCCAGCATTTGGGTTAAAATAAATGACCCAGCATTTTTAGAGTTCAGAAAAACTACCCAACAACTGGGTATAAATGTTAAAAACAACCCAATAAAATGACCCAACAGGCTGAACCCAGCATTTGGGTTAAAAAAGTAACCCAGCATTTTTAGAGTGCAAAAAATTACCCAGCAACTGAATATAATGTTAAAAATAACACAATAAAATGACCCAACAAACTAAACCCAGCATTTGGGTAAAAACAAAATAACCCAGCATTTTTTAGAGTGCAGAAAAACTACCCAGCGCCTGGGAAAAAATATTAAAAACAACCCAATTAAATGATCCAACAAGCTAAACCCAGCATTTGGGTTAAAAAAGTAACCCAGCATTTTTAGAGTGCAGAAAAATGACCCAGCAACTGCGTAAAAATGTTACAAATAGCCCAATAAAATGACCCAACAAGCTAAACCCAGCATTTGGGTAAAAACAAAATAACCCAGCATTTTTAGAGTGCAAAAAAATTACCCAGCAACTGGGTATAAATGTTAAAAATAACACAATAAAATGACCCAACAAGCTAAACCCAGCATTTGGGTAAAAACAAAATAACCCAGCATTTTTTAGAGTGCAGAAAAACTACCCAACAACTGGGTAAAAATGTTAAAAAATAACACAATAAAATGACCCAACAAACTTAACCCAGCAATTGGGTAAAAACAAAATAACCCAGCATTTTTTAGAGTGTAGAAAAACTACCCAGCAACTGGGTAAAAATATGAAAAAAAAAAAACCCAATTAAATGACCCAGTAAGCTGAACCATGCATTTGGGTAAAAAAAAAAAAAACCTTAACCTCTTGTTTTAACATATTTGTGTTTGGTCTTCTCCATAGGTATGACTTTATCGAGATCCGGGATGGGAACTCGGAGAGCGCCGATCTGTTGGGGAGACACTGCAGTAACATCGCACCCCCTGCGATCATCTCCTCAGGCCCCGTTCTGCACATCAAATTCGTCTCTGACTACGCCCACCAGGGGGCAGGGTTTTCGCTGCGCTATGAAATCTATAAGACAGGTAAGCGTGTGCTACCCAGCAGGATGTAGTTTATCATAAACAACGCAGTGTCAAAGCCTCACCTGTTGTTTACGCATCTCTCCTGTGAGCTTTAAGCAGGAGTCTTCTGTACTAACAAAGCATTTACAGTGTAGAGAGAGTTCGTGTGGGTCCACTGAGCCTGTAAAGTAAGCAGGATTTCTGTGTCTCTCTTAACACGTATCACAAATTCTTCCTTTCACACAGGAAACACGTACCTCACCTCTTGCTTTATCTACCCACCAATCCTTGCAGCATGGGCCGCTATGTGTCAAATCCCACCTGCATGAGAAGTGTTGATTGGCTTTTGTCAGTCGGAGGGAAGAGTCCCCATTGGTCAGCGTGGTGTCATTGACAGCCCACCATTTTTATTACTTGTTTTGTAGAGGTGTAGCTTTTGTAAACTGGAGGGAAAGGCTCTGATTGGGGAATTCAAAAGCAGGAAGGCAGGATTACCATTTATGACAAGTTCCAAATGGCTTTTATGGATTGGAGGAAAAAGCTGTGATTGGTTATTGGATCAAATAAGCTTCTTTCCTCTGGAGTGATTTTATCATAGCTAGGTTATGCACCATTCAGAATTTAATTCAGAATGCCTTTCAAATTGCAGTTCAGTTCTTTAATTTGAATTGAGGTAGCAAACAGGATGAGTATTTATTATTTGAATGTGAATGTACGAAAGTGAAATTAAAATAAGTGAAATTCATAACTGTTTTTATCTACAAATCAAAATTTATCTAAGCAACCTGGAATTATTTTCCTTGAATCTCATTTGAATGTTTGGAAAGAAAAGCTGTAAAAAGTAAGAAAGTAAACCTTGAAGTTTGGATAGATGGATGGATGGATAGATAAGTGGGTAGATGGATAGGTAAATAAATACAAAATTGTAAGGTAGATGGTAGATGGATGGTAGCGAGATATTATGTATGCAATTTTGAAAATTCAGTAGAAAATTGTTTTTATATTTCTTCATATTAGGGCCCTATTAAATACATTGTATTTTTTTCCAAATTCTGTTTTTGCCATTTTAATTTTCCTGGATTCCCTTTTCTCTGTTTTAATTTTTCTAGACTGTTTTAATGGTTAAATTAAACATATTAATCATGAAATTATAAAACTTACACAATTTAACATCAATTTATTAGAAGATTTTTCTTAAATTCAGTTTTATTTTTTACCAAATTCTTTGTTTTCCATGAATTTTCTGGATTCCATTTTAATGGTTAAACTTAAAATATAAATCATGAAATCTCGAAACTTACACAATTTAACAGCAGTTTATTAAGTTTTATTGTTTTTTTTTTTCTCTCAAATTCAGTTTTATTTTGACCAAATTCAGTTTTTTTCCTGTTTTAATTTTTCTAGACTCTGTTTTAATGGTTAAATTAAAATTTTTTGAAAATTTGACAAAAGCATGTCTAAATAATTGCTCTAGTAAAGATTTAATTTATTACTATTTTATTTTATTTTATTTTTTCAGAAATACTGTATATTTACATTTTTCTGGTAAATAATTATTCTGGTAAATATTCCTTAAAAATAATGTTTTAAAAATAATTTTATTAGTAGTAGTAGTAATACTATCAATACGTTAAGTAATTTGTGACCCTGGACCACAAAACCAGTCATAAGGTTAAATTTTACAAAACTGAGATGTATATACGAATATGAAAGCTCAGTAAATAAGCTTTCTATTGATGTATGGTTTATTAGGATAGGACCATATTTGGCCGAGATACATCTATTTGAAAATCTGGAATCTGAGGGTGCAAAAAAATCAAAATCCTGAGAAAATCACCTTTAAAGTTGTCCAAATTAGGTTCTTAACAATGCATATTACTAATCAAAAATTACATTTTGATACATTTACAATAGGAATTTTACAAAAAATCTTCATGGAACATGATCTTTACTTAATTTCCTAATGATTTTTGGCATAAAAGAAAAATCAATAATTTTGACCCATGCAATGTATTTTTGGCTATTGCTACAAACATACCCCAGCGACTTAAGACTGGTTTTGTGGTCCAGGGTCACATATATTTCTGTCATAGTTTCTTCAAGTTAATTCATAAAAAAGTTAGTTTTTTATTTTGACGGATTGCTGTAAAAAAAGTAAAATGCTGATGAAGTGACTCTCAGAATAGTTCTAGAGATTATGTTTTATGTGTTCATGTACTCATATATTGAGGCGGCAGAGGCTGAAAACACCACCAACATCACCTGCGCCTCGGTATGTGTAGTTAATGAAACCACGTGTCTGAACCATTTTTTAACAGTATATTTGCCGCTTAATATTTACAGACACGACTAGTCCATATCGTGTTTTGATTTAAGTGTACTGACCTACTTTTGATTCATTTGCCAAATTCCGTGACATTTCGCATTATACAGTAAATTCCATTTTAATGACTGGATCCCATGATTCCGTCCTCATTTTCCACATTACAAAATTGTTTTGTCGCTACTGTATGTGTGAACGCCCTTTGAGCAGCCAGATTCACTGTAGCTGACCTCTCTGGTGCCTGCTCACACTGTACGATTTCTCTCTCCTTCACGGCGCCTGGTCGACACGCACCGGCACAAATTCAGATCAAGGCGGCTGCTGGCGGGCAAAATAAACAGCGTGGAGACATCCCTTGTTCCTTTTTCAACCTTCTGAAAGCATTCCGGGAATGCCTCTTTAATTGACTCCTGATATACCCTCCCTTGAGGCCGGCCGGGGGGGCAGGGCAGCTGGGGTTACTAACACAACATGTGTGATGGTCTTTCCTCTTAGCTCCCCACAGTAGTAGCCATGCAGAGCAGCTGTCACAAAGCTAGAGGAAGACATCGGTCGGAAATGACCGGTTAGAGGTGTGCAGTTGGTGGGTTCGGGCCTACAGAGGAGTGGCAGTTGCTTCTGAGGGACTGAAACACAAAAGCGAGTCCTTAATGAGATCCGCCAGACGGATGACAAGCTAAACTCACTCATTAGTGTGGACACCCGACGCTGAGAGATATGAGTGAACGCTTTATCGCGAACAGAGGCCCCACACCTCCCGCTTTACGGAGGAAGTGATGACACAATCCGTTGAGTGTGATCTGATAGTGTGAGAGCTCCATAGCAACCTGGCTAACGCGGAGCAGAGGTACGAAGGGAGACAGTGATGAACGCTGTAACAACGGCAGGTCGCAGGTTTTTTTAATCATAAACAAGCAATAATGATGAGACCCGTTGGCGTGTGGAAGCTCGCAGTTGCCATGGCATTAACAAGATCTCATTATACTCAGAGGATGCGTGTGAAAATGTGTGGGAGTGTGTGTGTGGATGTGTGCGGGTTCAAACACAAAGACAAAGAGATTTTTTTTTCTTTGGACTGAATTTTGATGAAAAAGTGTGTTTGTTTATGACTCAATGAGCTGGTGTTTTATGAAGATTCTTTCTGTCATAAACATAAAAATCTTAAGTAGCACGGGTATATTTGTAGCAATAGCCAAAAATACATTGCATGGGTCAAAATTATCGATTTTTCTTTTATGCCAAAAATCATTAGGATACTAAGTAAAGATCATGCTCCATGAAGATATTTTGTAAATTTCCTACTATAACTATATCAAAATATTTTTTTATTAGTAACATGCATTGTTAAGAACTTAATTTGGACAACTTTAAAGGCAATTTAGATTTTTTGCACCCTCAGATTCCAGATTTTCAAATAGTTGTCCTATCCTAACAAACCATACATCAACGGAAAGCTTATTTATTAAGCTTTCAGATGATGTATCAATCTCAATTTCAAATAATTGACTCTTTTGACTGGTTTTGGGGTTTTTGTTATTAAAAAAAGAAAGTATTAAATTAGGATATCAAATGAAAATAAGATATTTATAATGTTACAAAATATTAATTTTTCTAATAAAAGCTTTTGAACTTTCTATTAATCAAAGAATCCTAAAAAATTAAGCAGCACAACTGTTGTCAAAATTGATAATAATGATAAATATTTATTTAGCATCAAACCATCATATTGGAATGATTTATGATTAATCATGATACTGAAAACTGGAGTCACTCAATAAGTTACATTTTAAATATTTTTAATAATATTTCACAGTATTAGTTTTTACAATATTACTAAACAAATAAATGCATTTGTGTGTTTGTATGTATATATATATATATATATATATATATATATATATATATATATATATATATATATATATATATATATATATATATACATACATACATACAAACATACACTGGTGTTCAAAAGTTTTGGACCAGTTTGATTTTTTATGTTTTTTAAAGAAGTCTTTTCTGCTCATCAAGGCTGCATTTATTTGATTAAAAAATTGTAAAATAATATTTCAATTAAAATAGAGGTTTTCCATTTAAATATACTTTGAAATTGAATTTATTCCTGTGATGCGAACCTGAATTTTCAGCATCATTACTCAGTGTAATGTAATCAATTGAAAACAGTTGTGCTTTTTTTTTGGAACCTGTGATACTTTTTTAGCGTTCTTTGATGAATAAAGCATTAATAAAAACAGCTTTTAATTAAAATAGAAATATTTTGTAACAATATACACTACCATTCAGAGTTTGGGATCTGTATTTTTTTCTTTCTATCTTTCTTTAAAAGAAATTATAAAAATTCATAAAAAGTGATAGTAAAGACTTATATTGTTAGAAAAGATTACAATTTTGAATAAATACTGTTCTTTTTAACTTTTTATTCATCAAAGAATTCTGAAAAAAATATCACATGTTCCAAAAAAATGTTAAGCAGGATCATGTGACACTGAAGACTGGAGTAATGGCTGATGAAAATTCAGCTTTGCATCATAGGAATAAATTCTATTTTAAAGTATATTAAAATAAAAAAACCTGTTGTTTTTAAACAAATAAATGGAACTTTGATGATGAGCATAAGAGACTTCTTTAAAAAACATTAAAAATCTTACTGATCCCAAACTTTTGAACGACAGTGTACATACGTATGTGTAAGTATATTTTAAATGCATATTAATGAATTAATGAAAGAACATTTTGTGAAACAGAGGGGGAAATTTTAAAAAAAAGTAAATGATAAAAAAATGAGATAAAAGAAAGGGGAAAAATGAAAGGAAATTTCTCCAAAACAGCAGCAGCAATCTCTGCAAGTGCAAGTGTTGTTTATTTATATTGGTGAGTGTACTGGACATGTCCTGGCGTGGCCAGGGCAGTTTTCTCTATCAGCGATAGGGATCTTGGGTAAATACACAGCCTGGAGGTGTGTCCGCCTTGCGCCTCACAGCCTGCTGGTTAGAAACACTGCATCAATTCCCCACCTCCTGCTGCACACAGGAAATCAGTATCTTGTCGCCCTTGAGCCGCCCAACAGCTACCTGTGCAACCACGCTTGGGGATTTCAGCCCCTGCCCTTGAGAGCGAAATGATGTGTTATTTCTTCAGCTGTCTGTCCAGCTCCTATCTTGCAGAATTAATGTCGGTAGGAAGAGCTCATGGGAAAACACCCCAAACCCAGACCATTTGTTTTCAAATGGTCAACATCAGGCTTTATTATGCTGTTTAGTTGCTGCATTCAGTGTTAGAAAGCCCAGTGACCTTACATACTGACTTACATCTGAACCTCATTCATAATAAGCACTTAGTTTACTCAACCATACACTTAACCACATGATTCTGTTGCCACAGTTACAATATAAAAACTCTCAGCCAATCAGATCTTCATCAGCGGAGTTCTGGAATAGCCAATTACAGCTCACAACTCAACTGCCCTACAGTCATAGTGATGCTCGTCTAGTAGTGACTACATCCATTCTGCTATCAGAGTTGTCACGAGCTAATGGATAGAGATACTGCCCTACAGATGTTTCAATGCCCTGGTACATTCACCAATCAGATCAGAGCAATGAAATGTTTCATTTTTATTAATTTATTTCATTTTTAGTTTAGTTTTATTTATTTATTATTATTATTATTATTATTATTATTATTATTATTATTGATGCTATAAAGAAAAGGTATGGGGTGAGTAAGATTAAAAAATATATATATTTATTTATGTTTTTTTATTTATTTACTTATTTATTTTAATGTGATGAGAAAAGGTTAGAGATAGAAAAGGTTTAGGGTCAGTATGACTTTTAAACAATAACGATAATAAATAATAAATTAAATAAATACATTTATATTTTACAATGAATTAAACTGAGAATACTTTTATTTATTTATTTATTTATTTATTTTGATGGAGAAAAGGTTTGGGGTCAGTAAGACTTTAATAATAATAATAATTAATTAATAAATTAAATAAATAAATAAATACATTTATACTTTTATTTACCAGGGATGAATTAGTGAATATTTTTTTAATGTCACAGAAGATTTCTATTGTTTCCTTTCATCACATTTTATTTAATTTTATTTTTTTTTATCATTATTTTATTATTATTATTTTTTGATGTGATGTAGAAAAGCTTTAGACTTTTAAATAATAATAATAATATTATTATTAATAATAATAATAATAAATACATTTATACTTGTATTCACAAAGGATAAATTTAATTGTGAATACTTTTTTTATAATGTTACAAACGATTTCTATTTATTTTACTTATTTATTTATTATTATTTTTTATTTTATTTATTTATTTATTTATTTATTTTAATGTGATGTGATAAAGAAGAAAAGGTTTGGGGTCAGACTTTTAAATAAATAAATAAATAATGCATTTATACTTTTCTTCACCAAGGATTAATAAAATTATGACGACTTTTTATAATGTTACAAAATATTTCTGTTTCTGTTTTCTGTTTTTTAAACTTTCTATTCATCAAAGTATCCTTAAAAAAAGTATTAGTTTCAATAAAAAATATTAAGCAGCACAACTGTATTCAGCACTGATAATATTAATAAATGTTTCTTCAGCAAATCAGCATATTCAAATGATTTCCGAAGGATCATGTGACACTGAAGACTGGAGTAATGATACTGAAAAAGCTTTGAAATCACAGGAATAAATTACATTTTAAAATAAATGAATATCTTTAAACAAATATTGAAATGACAAACTTTTCTAAAGTGCAAGTGATGTTCTGAAAGCCAGGATTCCCCATACACATATTAATAAACATGTGTGCCCAACATCTGCATTATTACTTTTGTATTTGATGTTGTATGGCTTAGATGAAAATCATGCCAGCACACCTCAAACACAATAATCATACTGTAATCTCTCTCACACACATAGAGACACACACAAAATTCACTCATCCATAACAAACATTCGTATTCTACCCAGCAACACTTCTTTATAACAGCCCCCCCCCCCATTCCCCTCAGGCCACAGACAGACCCATCCACGCACGCAAATCCCGTCGCTGAGCCTCCATCGCACGGCCCAGACGCAGCTTTCCCTTGCTGGAAGAGAGGTGGGGGGAGAGAGTTCCCCCATCTTTCTGCAGGCTGGCTGTTTTTACCATGCTCACAAACATGAATTAATGAGAGCCAACAAAAAGGCTAATGGCGTTGGGGTCACTCATGCATACTGCAGCCCAGTACAGTAGCGGCTCAGCAGGGGTCCGGCATACTGTCTGCCCCGTCTGAGGTGGCATGAGTATGAGGGGTCAGCGCGTGACTGGCAGGGTCTCATACGCGAAGATATACTCACATGCAGACAGCCTTGTCTGAGAAACAAGCATAATGTCACCACTGCAGGGTAAAAAGAGTCTGACAGCACATCTGACCCAGTAATGGGGAAACCGTGGCAGTCTGGATGTTTTCACGCGAATGTGTCAGGGAATTTTATATATATATATATAGAAATGTGCTGGAAATGGTTTTAGAGCTGTGTTTCACCCATGTAAACATACTGTATGTAATGAGTTATTTATATCACTGATTACTGCAGATGGGAGAAACAATAAGGAAGGAGAGTGCATGTGTGTTAGAGAGAAACAATGTTCAATCATGTGACGTCTGCAAGCAGGTGCTAGTGGAAATGCATGACCATTTGCTGAGGATGTGAGTCCGACACATTCATAGATACATACACACACACACACACACACACACACACACACACACATACACACCAGGACTTGAACAGATGTAGTGTGCTGTATTAGTGCAGGAGGGTGTAACATTAACCCTGGCCTGCTGTCTCTCTGGGACCTGTCTCTCTCTCAGCTGCTCGGGTGCCAGACAGGCCCTGGTTTCCTGTGTGCGGCCCGCTCTGAACGGGTGCACGAGCAGAGGTGATTCTACACCCTATTTAAGGGGGCTTCAGGCCCCCTTGTCGATCATATTAGCCTTCCTAAAAATATGTGATTAATGCAGCTGTCACCACTGAAATCTATGAAAGCCGTTTACCGCCTTAGATAATATTAATAAAATAAAATGAAAAAGGAAGTTGTGAGATGAAGTAAACATTTATGCATTTGGAAGTTGCTTTCATTCAAAGTGGCTTGCAATATTGCATTTAAGGTACACTGCTGTTAAAAAACTTTTACAGTTTTTTTTTAAAGAAGTCTTTTCTGCTCATCAAAGTTTATTTGATTAAAAATACAGAAAAAGTTTAATATTGTGAAATATTATTGCAATTAAAAAAACAGTTTTCTATTTTAATATACTTTAAATATAATAATAAATAATATAATTTATTTCTGTGATGACAAGTTTAATTTTCATCAGCTATTACTCCAGTCATCAGTGTCACATGATCCTTCAGAAATCATTCTAATATGCTGATTTATTATCAATGTTGAAAACAGTGCTGCTTAATGTTTTTTTGGATCCTGTGGTATTTTTTTTTTTTTTCAGAATTATTTGATCAATAAAAAGTTAAAAAGAACACCATTTATTCAAAATATAATTCTAGCAATACAAGTCTTTTTATCAATTGAACACATCCTTGCTAAATAAAAGTATTAATTTCTTTTAAAGAAAGAATGAAAGAAAAAAATCACTGACCCCAAACTTTGAACGGTAGTGCATATTGTTACAAAAGATTTCTATTTTAAATAAATGCTGTTCTTTTTCATTTTTTTATTCATCAAAGAATCTTAAAAAAGTTATCCTTGTATTCCCTGGGAATTGAACCCATAACCTTGATGTTGCTAGCGCCATCCATAAATGTTTGAGCTACAGAAATGCACCTATTAAAATAAAATAAATTAATATTGTGAGATATAATGTCACAGTTACAAGATATAAAGCCACAATAGTAAGCGATGAAGATGCAATTATGAAAAATAAATGTTTGTGGTATTAGAGTGTCAGGGAGCAAAGGAAAACTAAATGCAGAGTTGAAAAAAATCACATTTGTGATAATAATACAAATAAAATGTTAAATAAATAAATAATTATATTTGTGACATAAGGGTACATTTTTTTAAAAATTGAGATTCATGCATCATCTGAAATAAATAAGCTTTTCATTGATATATAGTTTGTTATTTGGCCAACATATAGCTATTTGAAAATCTGGAATCAGAGGGTGCAAAAAATCCAAATACTGAGAAAATCGCCTTTAAAGTTATCCAAATGAAGCTCTTAGCAATGCATATGACTATTTAGAAATTAAGTTTTGATATATTTATGGTAGGAAATTTACAAAATATCTTCATGGAACATGATCTTTACTTAATATCCTAATGATTTTTAGTACAAAAGAAAAAACGATAATTTTAAACCATACAATGTATTTTTGGCTATTGCTACAAATATACCTGTGCTACTTATGACTGGTTTTGTGGTCCAGGGTCACATTTTTCTAAAATACTCTAGCTGTACACAGTTATTGAGTCTAAAAAATGTTACTAGGGCGAATATTGAACTCACAACCTTTGGACCTTAAAAAAGCACATCCTACAATCTCTGCAGACTCTGTGCATGAGAGCATCTGCGTGAGTGGGCATGTTTGTGAGTCTCAAGGGCAGGTCTAAACCCATCCACATGGGGTCACTGACCTGTTATTAAGGCCTCAGACATTATACCGTCTCCAGCTCTAGTACTTTAAATAGCGCTCTGTTAATTTTGTATTCGTGTAACAATATGACAGTCTTAAAGGGAAAAATCAGTCCCAGTATGGGTATAGGTGATATGAGGTTATGTGAAGCACAGTTGTCATTCCCAGTTCCCACACAGCTGCTCAGCGAGCACAAAAATAGTTAAAGCGTTTCAGTTACTAAAGAGTTAAGAGTCACAGATCACTGAGCGTTTGTTCTCTGATCTGTTGATGTTTTACCCCCACAGCCCCTGTCAACAGCTCCTCAAACTATCTCCCGTACTTTCTCTCCCGTCTGCGCTTTTATTTTTTAAATAATGCGAGCGGCACTTCCTGGGCCTCAAAACAGAGATCCTTTGAGATTACGGGAAGAACATCATGGGATTTTATGTGCTTGGCAGCATGTGTGTGTCGAGGTGTGTGCATGTGTTTGCCCTTCTGTGCATTAGTATGAGCAGTGTGACTCTGCGCCCCTTCTGAAAAGGTGGCGTTACACATGAACGTGCTGTGCATTATGTCAAAGGCTTGTGTGTAGGACGTGTGTCACGGGTGAAGGTGAAGCATGACTGTGCATGTGTTAGCATACAAGGAACACTAACTCTGTGATACAAAGCCAAACACTATGCAGCATACAGCAGGTTTAAAACCAGCTACACAGCCTTAAAGGGATAGTTTACTCAAAAATGAAAACTCTCATTAATTACTCACCCTCATGTCGTTCCAAACCTGTAAGACCTTCAGAGGACAAATTAAGATATTTTTGATTAAATCTGAGAGCTTTCTGACCCTCCATTGACAACAAACCGCAACATCGTTAAAATAGTTGTGACATCAATGCTTCAACCTTAATTTTATGAAGCTACCAGAATACTTTTTGTCCACAAAGAAAACAAAAATAACAACTTTCAACAATTTCTTCTCTTCTGTGTCATTCTTCAACGTGAGTTCACGAGAATACCACGATGCATCCTTAACAATTTGCTCACTACTCTTCTGTGCCTTGAACATAATAGTTGTGTTGCTCTCTATCCAGGGTCAGAATTTCAGCAAAAACAGATTTCATCAAATATATTTTAATTTGTGTTCTGAAGATGAACGAAGGTCTTACTCGTTTGGAACAACATGAAAGTGAGTAATTAATGACAGAATTTTCATTTTTGGGTGATCTATCCCTTGAAGTATCTGAAAACTGGCAGGTACGACAGCCTATCGTAATGTCTGGACCGAACATTTTGATTGGAGGAACATTTCTTGGTCCTACACCTTTCACAGAATATATAAATACATATGAATACATTTAGACCACTTAACTTAATGATTGCTTTCAGGATGTGAAGACACGTTCAACCAGCATAACAAAAAATGTTTCTGAAGACAATCACCTATTCCACCTTTAATTTTTGATAACTTTTTAAGAAGTTCATTTGGACAACTTTAAAGGCGATTTTCTAAATATTTTGATTTGTTTGCACCCTCAGATTTTAGATTTTCAAATAGTTGTATCTCGGACAGCTTATTTATTCAGCTTTCGGTGATGTATAAATCTCAGTTTTAAAAAAAATAGACCCTTATGACTGGTTTTGTGCTTCAGAGTCACATATGATCACAATACGTATATAAAGTCTAAATTAAAGTGATGGTCTAAATATATGTTAGAAAGAATGCTATTAACAGGATTCAAATCAGTCAAACGTTTTATGAATATGTTCATTAGAAGAAGCATTCGCTGGAATGAATCTGGGAATTTCCTAAACTAAAATTGAAGAGAGTGGGAGTGTGTGTGCTTTTACAGTTAAACCGAGATGCGTATCATACAACATCATGTCCTAAAATGACACCTTAACAGACAACGTCTGTCTATGTCACAGAAATCCCTCGTTCATTAGTCACAAACATGCAGCTTGAGAATCGCAGAGCGCCGTCTCAGACTCTAGCGGTAACTGAATATTGACAACAGCTGCAGGGATGGGAAATCACTCTAATTCAGCGCTTTTGCAGTTGAAGGATTTTTCTGTACAGATTTAAAGCTTCGCTTTGATGAATGGTTTCCTTTCCATCAATATGTTTTTGTCAGACAGCTAACCGAGTGTGTTTATTTCTCTTCGTGCGATAAGTAATGTGTCCCTCTTGTCCCTCCAGAACAAGTACACTCTCTGACATTTGTGACCCCGGACCACAAAACCAGTCTTAAGTAGCACGGGTATATTTATAGCAATAGCCAAAAAAAAAAATAGTATGGGTCAAAATGATAGATTTTTCTTTTATGCCAAAAATCATTAGGATATTAAGTAAAGATCATGTTCCATTAAGATATTTTGTAAATTTCCTACCATAAATATATCAAAATTTTTAATTTTTGATTAGTAATATGCATTGCTAAGAACCTTTAAAGGCGATTTTCTCAATATTTTGATTTCATTGCACTCTCAGATTCTAGATTTTCAAATTGTTGTATCTCAAGTTCTCAACCAAATATTTTCCTATCCTAACAAACCATACATCAATGGAAAGCTCATTTATTCAGCTTTCAATTGACCCTCCTGACTGGTTTTGTGGTCTAGGGGCACATTTTGGTCAATATAATAGTGTCTCACACACGTCTTCACATATTTTCTGATTTCTCTCTCTCCAGGCTCCGACTGTTCCAGAAACTTCACCAGTCCGTCAGGTGTGATCGAGTCGCCTGGCTTCCCTGATAAGTACCCCCACAATCTGGAGTGCACCTTCATCATCATCGTCCCTCCTCACATGGACGTCACGCTCACCTTCCTGACTTTCGACCTGGAGAACGACCCCTTGCAGGGCTCGGAGGGCGAGTGCAAGTACGACTGGCTGGAGGTGTGGGACGGCCTCCCGCAGGGTGAGTCTAGATGTTGTAATCCTGAAGAATTCTGTTTGGATTTACAGTCGGGGTTCGGATTAGACCGCGGTATTCCAAAGTCCAGACCACCCGTGACTTTAAGAGGATTGCGTTTCCCATTTCCCTCTGACCTCATTGTCAGCTTTGAGATCAGTATGTTGCGTGTCTGCCGTACATAATTTGGTCACTTAATGATTTCTAATCCACATACCGTTCGCTATCGCACTATGGGCCATCTGGTTGGTTTATCCACCCGTCTATACAGCTGTTCGCTCTTGCCCTGTAACACGCAGCGCCCGTCCGTCGGAGCCAGCTCCGCCGGTATGAAGCTCAGGCGCATTGCTGTCGTGCTGTTACTGCGGCTGCCGCTGGAGCTATTTTAGTAGTGAGCGTTGGCAGATGAAAGCGGAGCCCAGGGCCTCGCTTTGCCTTATCTGTGCCAGGCGGGGCCAAAAAGCCACGGAGCCCATATTCTTCTTCACATAGGGGTGGAGGAGATGGAGGACGGGGGGTAACAGCAGCCATGGTAACCTTTATCAGGAAAGTGAAAATGGGGCGTGAATAACACTGCAATAGGATTTAATCCTTGTCTGGAACAGAGCGCTGTGGAATACACTCTTTTCCCCCAGCTGTCTTATTAATGCTTCAGCCCTGAGACCCCCATACTGCCCCCACCCTCGCCCTTCTGCCTCTGGGTTGGGCTTCGTATTGTAGCACTGTACACGCACATATAATCAGACACACAATAACTGTAGACACTCTAACACAATAGGAGGTTTAATAAATCTAACCAGCTTGACCAAGATCATTAGGTTCACCTTTTATATATATATATTCCGATTTACTGACATATTTTCCAACATATTTTCATTTTTCGGAAATAAAATCAGTAAAAAAACATATTATTTTCCCTTAAAAGTAAATAATTAAATATTTAATTATTTATTTGTTCGTTTGTATACGTACTTCTAAAGATTTCCGGTATATTTAATAATGTATTTTTTGCCATGACAAAGTGAGCCTATTTATGTTTCAATGATTTATGAAACGTAAAGATTTTATGAAATATAAAATTATGATAAAAGAATGCTTAATTGTGCAAAAACATCTTCATTTTTCATATTATGCAAAAAATTAATTATACTACGTATTATTATATTATGTTTATTAGATTTAATATTCTTTCAATTTCACCGACGTATTTTGAATCTTTTTTGTGAAAAACATTTCACTTCATTTTTTCATCTGATAAAAAAGTGTAATTATACTACTTATTCTATTATTTTTTTCATACATAAAATCAGCGAAAAACATCTTTGTTTTTCTTTTAAAAATATGTAATTATATTTATTTGTATAATATGTACATCTTATAATACATTTAATAATATATTAATATATTCATTTAAAATATATGCCATGATAAAAAGCCTATTTATGTTTTAATGATTTATGAATTGTTAAGATTTTATGAAATATGGAAATATGATAAAAGAATGCTTAATTGTTCAAAAACATCTCAAGTTTCCTTATGAAAATAAATTTATTATATATGTTTTTTCTAATATGCTTACACTTTAAATATGCAATATGCATTCCTTGCTGTGGAAAAGCAAGCCTGCTTTTACATTTGCCTGATTTTATTTACCTTTACTTTATGAAATGTGATTTTTGAGGGGGATTGTAAACAAGTTTCAACAAGCAAGATTTACATACACACACACACACACACACAGATAGCGTCCTGATCAAAGTACTATACAATATCCATCTGATTTGATCATCAACGCCATCAAAGGCGAGAGAAAGAGTTATTTCAAGCTACTGTTCGAGAGCACTTGCGGTATTAAAGCCTTTTCCTCTCCAAAAGAGAAGAAAATCAATGTACTTGATTGATACGAGGCTATTTCACCCATCCAGGACTGTGTGTGTGTGTGTGTGTGTGTGTGTGAGGATGGAGGATGGATTCATTACTGTGAGACAGCAGCCTCTCTACAGCATTACAGTCTGACCAAACTAAATCACGTACATTTGTTGACTGATAAACATCCCAGAATTCAGAGAGGTGGTGTTGTATAGATTGTAGGCACATAGTGGAGCAAAATTAAACCCGTTCAAATCCCACATTTGTGTGTGTTTTGCAGTGGGACCTCTGATTGGCCGGCATTGTGGTACCAAAATCCCCTCGGAAATACAGTCGTCCACTGGTATCCTCTCTCTGTCTTTTCATACGGATATGGCTGTGGCCAAAGATGGCTTCTCTGCCCGCTACAACATGACTCTCAAGGAAGTCAATGACAGTAAGTGATTTTTATTCTTTGTTGGTCCAGCTACCAATACAAAAACTACATTGAAGCCACTTATCTCAGATTTAATAATAAACTCTGTGTTCCTCAGATTTCCACTGCAGTAATGCTCTTGGCATGGAGTCAGACAAGATCAGCGATGACCAGATCTCTGCGTCATCCTCCTTCTACGATAACCGATGGTCTCCGAGACAGGCTCGACTTAACTTTGATGACAACGCTTGGACGCCCAATGAGGACAGCAACAAGGAATACATCCAGGTGAGGTTTCTTCTCTCTCACTTGCTCTTTTGGGAACAGGGAACAAGTTCCCATTCCTCTCAGGTTACTTACAATGCATTGTGGAATCTCAAAAGGCTTGTGAATGGACATGTGGATTTGAGATTTCTGCTTCTGGCGGGAAGTCTGCAGGGTTAGGTGCTTCACCAGGCCTTCAGAATGAGACTCATTACTTTTGGTGTTACTTTAAGTGGCGTGTCGTATTTGTGTCAGGATGCTGCTGAGTTGTGGGCTTCTGGTAGAGCTCACAGCTGTTGTGTTGTGTTAACACCTGACATCACTCCCTCACTCTCAGGGTCCTCGGCCCAGACATCCATCTTGACAAACAGCTGTCGTAAATGCCAACATGCCCGAGGACCATGGGCGACATTAGGGGGGGGCAAGGGGGGGCAGTTGCCCCCCCTGTGGTTAGTCATGGAATCCTCGACAGCCCCGCTGCAACTGCTTTAGCCAAGCTTAGGCTCGGTTGTACTTGGGAACTAGACGGTGCTATATAACCCTCAAACGAAAGCAAAGCAATTGAAGATCTGGCAAACTATCCAACGTGTTTTTGCAGCGTTGAGCAATGTAGCCAATCACAGACATATCTGTTGTTTCCGAACAATTAGAAACACTTGTCAGAATTCACTCACTGCTGAAAGCGCCTGATCGGTTTTTATTAAGTGCCGTTTTGTGCGCTCGTGAATCATCTTATGAGTGTAGACGCGATGTAAATAAAATATTAATTGTGTAGTTTAGAGAGCTTTATTAATTATAACGGAATTTTGTGAGATCTCTATGAATTTTTAGTGATAATAAGGGGAGCGTGCTTTGCACTTTCCAGGCTATAATCCATTTAGAATTTGTATGAAACTTTCGTTTTTCGGCACATGTAAGCTGATGTGTTTTGGGAGTGACATTTGCATATTTACGCTGGGTTTATTCTCGAAATAACGGTGAAGCAATAGACGGGATAAAAATATATTTTCCCCTTCTCCCAAAACAACTTACTGTTTCAGCTATAAAATAGTTCAGTTTTGTATGTAATGGTAAAATGTTTATATTTAGTTTCGTTTTTTATTTAGCTAATTTAGAAAAACGCTTGGAGCATTTTTTATTCGTTAAAAATATATATATTTACCGAACAGCGCCCAGCGGAAGACTGAGTCTGTTTGATCAGTTTGCCTTCTCAAATCATCACGACTTGCCTAAAATGAAATCTATAGATATAAAACAGTTCAAGTATAAAACAATGGTAGTTTAAACGTTACAGATAAATGTGCGCTATATGCGCATAGTTTGTGCAGAAAGTGGAAGCTAAAGCTTGCAGGACATCGAGGCACCAACGCAATCACTTGCATTTTTTTCATTGGAAGTAATTTAAAATTATCCGTCATTTTTGCTCACAAAGTACGAGTAATACATCGAAAAAAACGTTACAGCATTTTTATAAAATAAAGAAAACAAAAATTATGTGCTTTCTGCCATCTGGTTCTTGAACAGGAGTGCTTAACAAAATGAAGCGAAATGCATGCCTCACAGACATAATAAATACATTTATAGAAAGCTTTAAATTATTACTTAACGAAATAAAACAAATCAAAAGCACAAACTCTTTCATGTAATCCGTAAAGATGAATTTCTCTCTGAAGGCGCGTCCAAAAAGGAGATTGCGACACTGACTCAGAATACACAAATTAATTAATAAATAATTCATTTATGTCCTTACTCTTTCCTCGACACATTCATTGTTATTTATTTTTGCCGGTGCTTGGGGTGAGTTTTAGCCTATTGTGTGCGCTTGAAACGCGGATTCAGCTGCGCTAAAGCACACTAAAAGGTGTCTGAGTCGGTCTCAAAAGTGAAAGCGAAAGTGAAGTTTCGTGTTGTTTCCACCAGCGCGGCATTTTTTTCTACACCATAATTGATGGATGTCTAAATTATGAAAATAAGGAGAAGCCTAAAACAGGCCCGATGCCGGCCCGGGTCTGAACTATGACGTGAAAATTGTCCCGAAGCCGTAGCCCTGGGGTGTAAAAAAAAGTCAGGGCCCATCGGCCCGGGCTGAAGTGCAGCGCTTTAATTGACTGCTTTGATGTGCTGCAATACCGTAGGGCACTGTTTTAATGCTTACATCTGATTTTTTTTCTTGCCCCCCCTGACTCAAGAGTCAAATGTCGCCCATGCCGAGGACCATACTTCACCCAGACGCCTCGCCTCTGTTGTGTGTGTGTTCAGAATGAGAGAGGTTGTTCTGGTTTAGGTGTGTACATGCAGCTAAGATCCATGTATCATTGATATTCATCGATTCATCCAGGATTTCGGGGTAAATTACTAATGAAGTTACCTTAAAGAAATTCTATGGGCACAATACGAGTTTACGAGCTGTTGTTAAAAGCATCTGTGGCATAATGCTGTTGATAATGGAAAATAATTTAAAGTTTTATTTTAATTTACCTTTTTATTATTTTAATTTACCTTTTTATTTTATTTTATTTTATTTTTTTATTTATTTATTAAAGCCCATTGTTGGAGGCCATTGTTAATAGCATACTAATTTAAAATAATAATAGTTTATTTTAATTTATTAAAGCAAAATTAATGGTTACAGTTAGGCTATTGCAAGTTGGAGCCCATTGTTAAAAACATACTATTTTAAAATAATATTTTTTTTATAAAGCAAAAATAATGGTTACACTTAGGCACTTGTTAGTTGGATCCTGTTGTTAAAAAACATACTATTTTAACCCTTTAT